>NW_006797597.1:61477-78809 GCF_000442215.2 Lipotes vexillifer
GGGAAAGAGAAAGGTAGGGGTTTGAGAAGAGTCAAGGAAGCAGACATTTATAAAAAGTGTGAAGGGGGAGGGAGATTTGGTCCATGTGAAAATCATCTGGGTTTGTTAACTGGCACTTATCAGAGTTAGGCTCCTACTCTCACAGAGAGCCTGGGAGAAAAGGCCCTATCTTCAGGCGCTGGCTGGAGCAAACAGTAAATTCCTTTGGCAGCCTTGAGTTTTCTGAGGCAGGAATTTAAGAGGGCTGGACTGGTCATCCTAGGAATTCAACCTTGAACTGTTAGAAATTACACTAGTGTTTATTCAAGTCTTTGTGTGTAGGTGGGAAGGGAGGATGGAAAAATCATTCGTGCTGAGCCTGCAGTTTTTTTTCTTTTGCGGTACATGGGCCTCTCACTGTTGTGGCCTCTCCCGTTGCGGAGCACAGGCTCCAGACGCTCAGGCTCAGCGGCCATGGCTCACGGGCGCAGCCGCTCCGCGGCATGTGGGATGTTCCCAGACCGGGGCATGAACCCGTGTCCCCTGCATCGGCAGGTGGACTCTCAACCACTGCGCCACCGGGTAAGCCCAAGCCTGCAGTTTTAATAGACCAAGGTAGAGGCCTGGTCAAGAAGACAGCTTAAAGGAACCTGACTAGAGTTTGGTAAAAGAGAGAATCTTTGTCGTAAGAGACAGACACAGTGAAGAGGGCCATGTGAAGATGGTGACAGAGATCAGAGTTACGCTGCCCAAACCAAGGAACACCAGGAGCCATCAGAAGAGGTAAGAGGCAAGGTAAGATCCTCCCACAAAACGTTTGGAAGGAGCATGGCTCTGCTGATATTTTGATTTTGAATTTCTGGCCTCTTGAACTCTGAGAAAGTCAATTTCTGCTGGGTTTTTTAAAATAAATTTATTTATTTTTGGCTGCGTTGGGTCTTCATTGCTGCGCATGGGCTTTCTCTAGTTGTGGTGAGTGGGGGCCATTCTTCATTTCAGTGCTGGGGCTTTTTATTGCGGTGGCTTCTCTTGTTGCAGAGCACAGGCTCCAGGCGCGCGTGGGCCTCAGCATTTGTGGTGTGTGGGCTCCAGGGCACGTGGGCTTCAGTAGTTGTGGCTCACGGTCTCTAGAGCGCAGACTCAGTAGTTGTGGTGCATGGGTTTAGTTGCTTGCTCCACGTCATGTGGGATCTTTCTGGGCCAGAGCTCAAACCCGTGTCCCCTCCATTGGCAGGCGGATTCTTAACCACTGCACCACCAGGGAAGCCCAATTTCTGATGTTTTAAGCCACCTAGTTTGTGGCAATTTGTTCCAGCAGCTCTAGGAAACTAATATACAGGGTGAAGGAGAGAAGCTTCAAAGCGTAGGAGCCTGGGAAGACATCAATACTGTGGGTTGAACATGGTGACTAAGAGGCATCTGGGAAATATTCATGAGGGGATGTTAGGCAGGGATTGGGGTTATGGATTAAGACTTGAAGAGTGAAGAATAAAGAGACTGCTGCTGAAAGAAAAGTAAATTTCATCAAACAATAGTTTATAACTTAGAACATAAGTATAGTATTGAATTGCCCACTTGAACACAGTTGTTTCCCTCCTGTTTCCAAAGTCTATTTCTGTATGTCAGGGGTAGAGAGAAAGCTAGCATCATTGAGGGTTAGTGAATTTGGTTTATAAGGACCAACAAATTTCCACAAGTTTAGAAAGAGTCACTAGCAGAGCTTTAAATTCCCATTTGCCCTAGTAACAAATTTAGCAGCCCTTTCTAAACTTCACCATGGATTACCGTCTCTATTAGTTTTTTGTTTTAATAAGAAAACAATAAACACTAACCATAGCATTGCTATATCCTCAGTGCTCGTAATGTAATTTGTTCATATTTCTAGTATTATATTTGTCCCAATGCATTGTAATTCTCATTCTGTCTCCCACTCTAAATTGTGAGTTTCTTGAGAGCAATGCACCATTTTAATACATATTTGTATCTCAATTACCTAGTGCAACATTCAATACTTTAAGTAATTTATGTAATAATTGTTGCATGAATTGCAATAACAATAGTAGTTAAGGGCCAGGCTCTGGAGCTAGACCACCTAGGGTAAATCTTGGCTTTTACATATTATCTTTGTGACCTTGGGCACATTACTAAACCTCTCGGTGCCTCAGTTTCCTCATCATAATCTGGAATAACAAGACAATCCTCAAAAAATTGTTGTGATGATTAAACAAATTAACACATTGAAAGCACTTAGAAAAATACTAAGTGTATGGTAGATGCTCAATACATGATCAATATCCGTAAATATGGTATTGAATTATTAAGTAGAATAAAGCCTTCTGACCTTCCATACTGCTATCCAAAGTAGGCCTTCTGTATTTTCTTTGACATCTTCCTATTTCCTTCATGAAAATATTATAATCTGTAGATTCACTTACTTGTCTACTGACAAATCCCATGAGGGCAAAAACCTTGTCTGTTTAGTTTTCCACGCATTCCATGCTTAACCCCTCATCTGCATACAGTAGAGATTAGCAACAGTTTGTTAAAGGAATAAATTGATGAATGATCCATTTCATTCAATGATCACTGAATGACTCATCTGTAAAGTCTAATTGAACTCTTTCTCACATAGCTAACATTTGTCGACTGAAAAAAAAAAGCACAACCTAAAAGTTGAGGGTTATGTGGGTTTTTTTGTTTGTTTTTGGTTTTGGTTTTTTGCGGTATGCAGGCCTCTCACTGTTGTGGCCTCTCCCGTTGTGGAGCACAGGCTCCGGACGCCAGGCTCAGCGGCCATGGCTCATGGGCCCAGCCGCTGCGCGGCATGTGGGATCTTTCCGGACCGGGGCACGAACCCTTGTCCCCTGCATCGGCAAGTGGACTCTCAACCACTGCGCCACCAGGGAAGCCTGAGGACTATGTTTTATTCAGCGAACAAAACTGAGGACTTAAGCCCAGGACACAGTATCTCAGATAACTCTGAGGGACTGCTCCGAAGAGGCAAGGGGAGAAGCCAGGACATGTAGTAGTTTTTGCAACAAAGACCAGGTAGTTAAAACATTGGAAGATTATTGTTAATTAAAAAACCAGATATCTTGAGTTAAGGAATTTAGTGGTTTTCTATATACGGGAAGATGCAAAAGTCTGGGCTCACTGAAATCAACCCTTTGATATGCACCTCAGCTATCTGGGGCCAGTATCCCGTGCTTCTCATCCTGAGTCTCCTCAGGGTATACCATCAGGGATGGCTGCAGTGGCTGACTGCTAGATGGGGGTACAAATCCTGCGTCCATCCTGAGTTCCCTCAGGGCTCACCATCAGGGCAACTGTAATGTGATGGCTTGATGGCTGCAACATCCTTTAGTGATATGGCAGGTGGCATTTTTAGTTCACACACTGAAACTCATTCTAGTTTGAAGTTCAAAGAAAGGCAATGTGCCATAACAACAGACCTTCAGGCAGATCTGAGAAAGAAGGACTTCCTCTCATTTCTAGGACTAACTACCTGTAAATAAGATAATATCTTATATCACTATAGGAACATACTCATTTTATCTCCTGTTTCTGCTCTTCAGGGCAGTTTTGACATTGGAACAACTAACAATAATATTATGTTCTTAGAGAAAGACTGATGACTCACATGTGAGAGGGATCAGGACAGGTTCAGGGGAGCAAAATTTGCCGCCCTGAAGTGCCTTGTTGGCTTGCAGATTATTTCGAGCTGAAAACAATCAATGCCCAAAAGACTCAGGAAGAAACTTTGACCTTCCCCCTAGATACCTAAAAGAATAAAGATAGAGGACCTGTTCCAGGAAGGCAGCTATCACCATAGAAAACTATAGTATGAACTAGGTGTGGTAGACAGGGAAGAACCGAGCAAAGGCTGTAAAATTCTTTCTATGTCCCATTGTCTCTGCATATGGCCCAGCAAATATTTGTTTACCAAAGATTTGCTTTTTCATCTTCATGGGAATTGCCTTCCTCCCCTTTGAAGCCCCGAACCACTACCCCCAACATTCTCTTTTGTCTTTATCTGAAGATGGTATGTAAAGTGAGCATTTTGGCCATTTTGGTGAGTTACTCAGTTTTCCTGGGTCTCTTCCATGCATACATATTACTAAACTTTTGTTTGACTTTCTCCTTTTAATCTGTCTCATGTCAATTTAATTCTTAGATCAGCCAGAAGAATCTAGAAGGATAGAGGAAAATTCCTTCCTCCCATGTGAACAAAGAACGAATGAGTGTTGCTTACCACCCAGTTCTACAATGGTTAAGTCATAACCCACAGCAGTCATGACCAACAGTGCAATCAGAGAGGAATTCAGGATGAAAAACAGCAGGAGGTACTCTGTACTTTGGATAAACAAGTCCTTAGGTAGTTAGATGCATACCTCAGAAGAATTTCAGTGACCCCAGATTCTTGCACCTTCCATATATAGAAAAGCACTAAAATCATTAACTTGAGATATTTGTTCTTTGTGATTAGCAGTAATCTTTTACCAAGAGGTATGTTTTCCTGCATGTATTTCTTAACCAAAAAAAGTCATATATAAGCTGGCTCCTCTCCTACTTCTTCAAAGCTATTTCCTCAGAGCTGAAAGTCTGTCTCCCAGGCTATTAGTCTTCAGTAAGACCCTGAATAAAACTTAACTCACAACTCTTATGTTGTGCATTTTTCTATGAGTTGACACCCTACACAGGGTACCCCCAATATACAGCAGCTTATCATATTAGATATTTTTAGCTGATGAAATTTGAAAAAAGGCATGTATAGGAAGGACTTTCTTACCTTCCCCTGAAGCAAGTCATAAAACGCTCATGTGAGAAGGGCGCTCCCTATACCTGGAGAAAAGGAGTATCCTTATCTCCAAAGATAAAGGGCCAAGGAGAGGAATCTGAACGCAGAGCCCTTTCTAAGCCCCACTCCCACCCCTACCCCCTGCTACCCCTTTTACTATACAACCCATACTCCTTATCCTGTTGTGTCTTTCCAGGACTTTCCACTCTTCATCAAACCCAGCATAAAAACACTCAGGTTTAATCATATCTTTGAGTCTTCATTTCCTTATGAAGGCTCCTGTGACACATAAACCTTACATTAAATAGATTGCTATGCGTTTTTCTTGTTAATCTTTCTTTTGTTATAGGTGTCCCAACAGAGAACTTAGAAAGGTAGAGGAAAAAGATATTCTTCCTCCCCTCCACTGGAATAAAGTTTATTTTATGTGAATTTTCTTTTTTTTTCAATGTGATTCATATAGAGGGGAATTCGATGATGAAGAATTGGCTGTTTTTAAAATCAGTCCCTCTTTTGGGACTTGAAAAGGATTTGGGAAATAAAAACTAATAGAATCTTTACAGTATTAAAAGTTTCCAAACCAAAATGCAAGCTAGTCTTATTTACCAGAAAGCCTTTCCCATTGCTTTGTTCTGACGTACATACATTTGTCCAGAGAGGACAGCAACGAAGGAAGAATATGTAAACATTTTAATCATTTCTAACTTGCCATCTGTGACAATTCACAGTGATGAAATCAGAAATGATGGGATCACTTTTCCATTTCTTTAAGGTCACCAAGGACAGACAAGCTCAGGACATACTGTATTTGTCAGAAGCAAAAGAGATGACTGGGGAGGTGGCAGTGACAAATCTGTTCTAGGCTTAGCTCATTTTACTGAAGAACGTGTGTCCCCTTCTGACATTTATCAAAAGAAATTCAGTTTTATAAAAAGAAGGATGTCAAATAATAGTACATAGCTAACACTCATTCTGTGGCTGTCAGAAGGCCAGATGAGGCAAAAAGGAAAAGGGTAGATGGAAGAGAAAGTCATGCTGGCAAGAAACAGAAAACCAAATAGGGTGGAAGGTCAGTTCTAATATACTTACATGCTTGAATACATTTCTAATTAAATCACCTAGTTTTGAGATCCATATTAATGTCTGGTTCACACTTTGGATTACTGTTTTTCATTTTCTTCAAATACAAGGAATGACACAAAGTAAAGGTTTTGTGTCTGTGTCTGTGTGTGTAGTTTTGGGTTTTTTTGTTGCTTTATTTTATTTTATTTTATTTTATTTTATTTTATTTCTGCTACATCAGGGAAGAAAGCTAATGAAACCTGGTAAAAATCCCACAGCACCCGGTACAATGAAATGCACCCCGTGGGCAAGAAATCAATACTTCTTTACAGTGATGATGATGATTTTTCTCTGGCAGGAAAGGATATCCTGGGTCAAAGAACAAAACCAAAAGTTGTGACAGAAGTAATAGAAAAAGAGAAGTCAGATTAAGATCAAAGGAAGGGATTCTATTAGGAGACTAATGATGAGGCTGACAAAACACTGTAACAAGTGATAGTGTTTTCCCATACTGCATAAAAATATTAGATTCAGCTACAAATTAAATCTCTTTCTCAGTGAGGGGTTTCTGCAGGACATAAACAATTAGGCTGCTGTCTAGAGAAGGCAGGAAACTTGATTAACAGATCCACAAAGACAGCATAGGCAAGATGGGTTTAATACCAGGAGGTAAAACACCAACTGTTATGCAAATTGACTTTTCCCAAAATGTTGGATAATTTCAATCAAGGACTGAAAAACACTTTTTTTTTTCTTAACATCACCGTTCTCTGGACTTAAACTCGTCAAAGGAGTTTCTTATTAAGTAAATGCTACTGATGCATGTGTCACAGTCTCCCAAGATGAGTACTGAGGCACTACAGAAGATTAACCATGAGACAGGTTTTTGCTTCTTTTCTGAATTTTCAAATATTCAAGGTGTTCTAGCTAAGGATGGCTGAGCAGGCAACTTGTGGGACACTAGCTGTGAAGTGTTTGTATCTGACCTCTTTGAGTCCTGTACTCTCTGTAAGTTGCCTATTCAGTGCAGTCCAAGGTAGTCTCATTTAGAATAGGGACTCTAAGAGGTGACTAAAATTTGTCAATGACAAAATTACTTCTGTGTATTTCTCCCACAAATAAGGCATTGTGCTAAGGCCAGAGACATCACACCAGGAATCCAGGAAAAATTGTAACATTATATTCAATCCTCAAACTCGAGATTTTCAAATTCAAGGTCCTAAAAATTATGCAGAATATTTTAAAATGTATCTGTAATCAAGTATCTTTCCTTGAACAAAAGTAAATCAAGCTCAATAGCATATAAACCAGATCTTTCTACTCCTTCTTCTTGGAAGATGTCGAGAAGAATCAATGTCATGCAGATGCTCTTCTACATGGCGTTAATATAGTCATCTTGATACGTATTATTACCAGCACAGCTTTCAAGGTTTAAAATTTTTCATGGGACTGGCCACACACATTTGCATAAATCCTTTTGAATCAGGGAATAAATGATCAAATAAACTAAATAAGTTAACATACAAATTTTTAACTCTTCGTATCAGGGATTGGCAAACTTTTTCTCTGAAGGGCCAGACAGTAAATATGTTAGCCTTTGCATTCCAGACACTCTCACAACTACTCAACTTTGCTATTGGGACTCAAAAGCAGCCATAGGCTCTATGGAAGTGAACGGGCATGGCTGTGTTCCAATAAAGTGTTGTTTACAATAACAGGCAACGAACTTTTGCCTACAAGCCTTAGTTCTCTGACTCATGCCTCATAGCATCATTTTTCCCCCTTCATTTCTTTTCATTCATCCTTTACCACCAAGTCACAGCCTTGCACTCAAAATGCAGAAAAACTGGCTACAGACCAAACATTGTAAACAAAGATTGCAGGGGGGAACCTGAAAATCAGTTTGAAAAAATCTGTGCTAGGGCTTCCCTGGTGGCACAGTGGTTGAGAGTCCACCTGCCGATGCAGGGGACACGGGTTCGTGCCCTGGTCCGGGAAAAACCCACATGCCGCGGAGCGGCTAGGCCCGTGAGCCATGGCCGCTGAGCCTGCGCGTCCGGAGCCTGTGCTCCGCAACGGGAGAGACCACGACAGTGAAAAAAAAAAATCTTGGAACTCTCTAGCTTAAAATGCTTTACCTGCAGCAGACAGCCAGCTCTTTAGCTTGTCGCAATTGGCTCATCCCACAGCTGACCCTGCTTCCCTCCCAGCCTCATCTCTTGCCATCACTTCCTCTCAAATTCTATGCTCCAGCTACACGGAGGGAATCAATTTTCACAATGCTACCTGCTTTCTTGCCTTCCAACCCATGCACTTGTTTACTCACTTTGCCTGAAACCTTCTATAAGAAACCCTGACATTGCTAAATAACTCCTAGAGGACTGAGCTTAGGTGTCTTAGGTGACTTTGATTCTCAGGCTGTGCTCTCAAGACACCCTTCATATACCTGCATTATAATATTCTCACCACTATCTAGAAATGATTATTTCCTTGTCTACTACCCCTGATAAATATTAAATTCTTGAAAGCTTAAAGCATGGTGCCTAGCACATGAAGAACAATCCATAAGTGATTATTAAATCAGTCAATCAATTAAATGAGCTTTGGGCCCTTCCACTTTGGCCTATAAATTCAACTATTCTCAATTATGAGCAATCTCTTTTCTTTTGCATATTATCTATAAAGGATGCCCAAATAACTAATAGAGAAATTTTAAAAAAATCAGTTAAACCAGTACCTCAATATCATATAAAGGAGAAAACTATTAATAAAATTGCTTTGCATTTACCACATAAGTAGGAATCGTTTCTCAACTGCTAGTCATATGAGAACAAGGTTTTATTTGAAGAGCAATTAAACATTTATGGGGTCTGCAGGAGACATGAACAGATGCTATATAAAGACATCCAAAAGAACAGACTGTAGAAAAAAATAAATTTGTGTTTCAGTGGAAAACTATACATAATCTACACACAGCATATCCTTCTGGGTTATTAGGTTTTAGTCTTTCATAATCTTTGCACTATTTTACAACTCTTTGTAAGTTGATACACATGCACATTCTGTCTGCTCTGGAAGAGTTTCAACTGACTTCCCTCCATTCCTTTACTCCATAGAAATTAGTGCCTTTTGACTTTTCCTTTAAACTAGTTATACCGTCTACCTCGTTCCCTCATTGAATGAGTAAAATAAAATCTTCAACACATGCTCATTTTTAAATCCATATGAGAGTCATGATTTTACCTTTTCCAGAAAATTATCTTTTAACAGTTTTGGAGGTTGCATTGAGATGCTCTGTGGATTCACGTACCAGAACCAGGATAACTTCATAAGGAGGGAAGTACACTCCATGGGCAGCTTATGCCCACGGCAGCCTTCTCTTGGCTCCCAAATGTGAATCCAAAATGGAAATAAAACTTTGCTTCCTCTCTGCTTTTCTAGTTTTAATTTTCCTCTCTACCAATTTTATGTTTTGTGTTTGGGCTGTTTGGGGCCAATAAGTTATTTCCCAGTAATTGCTGAAAATTTGGTTTTATGACCTGATCATTTGACCATCTCTGTAAGTGGATTAATAGTTAATAGAGAACTCAGCTGGCTGCGAAACAACAGAGAATCTGGTGTGTTAGTCTTTTCTGTTTGCCTATTTTGAGATCAAATCAATTAAGAATTTCTTGCCCACTGGTGAGTTTTATATTTCTATGTTTACTCTTGACCTAAAATTTTAGAATGAAAGCTATAAGCTTTCTCCCTCTCGCTATGTATATTTGTATGTGTCTATAATTTGGAAAGGCTTTTACCTCTCATCATGTGAGTGTATAGTATTTTATTACTCCAAATAGTACTAATAAATTAAATTATAAAATATATCTTAAAGAGGGCTTCCCTGGTGGCGCAGTGGTTGAGAGTCTGCCTGCCGATGCAGGGGACACGGGTTCGTGCCCCGGGTCCGCAAGGATCCCACATGCCGCAGAGCGGCTGGGCCCGTGAGCCATGGCCGCTGGGCCTGCGCATCCGGAGCCTGTGCTCCGCAACGGGAGAGGCCACAACAGTGAGAGGCCCGCGTACCGCAAAAAAAAAAAAAAAAAATATATATATATATATATATATATCAAAGAAATAAGTACTTATATAATTAGAATATTCCTAAAATAAGGAAATTGAACTTTTCATACTTTCAATGTGCCAGATTTAAAGTTTTCAGCCCAGAAATATTTTAAGAATTCACTTTCACATAATTTAGTTAATGAGACAAGTTTAATATTATTGGTTTTATATTTAAAAAAGTCATGTCATCTATGATTTGTCAGTGTTAAAAAGCATAATACATAAGTATAGATTTCTACTTTACTTGGATATGTACTTCATAATCTTAAATAGATTTGCTGATTGAATAAACTTAACCTTACTTCTACTTAATGTTTAAGATTATGAAAAATGTAAATTTGTGTTTACCCAGATTAAATTATTATTCTGATAAACTTATGTCAACAATAATTGTTTTGTCATATGTCAGTTTCAAGACAAGTTTTAAGATCTCTAGGTAACTTAAAACCTTGGGCTGACACTAAGTTGAGTTAATTAATGGACTTTCATATGATAGTAAGTATCTTAAGACAGTAAGATAGAGTACTGAAATACTGATTACTAATCATAACTTTAAGTTAATATCCATCTACTTCTCATTGTTATGACTCTATCCCTTGAGTCCGTAATGGATGTGCTCATTTTCACCACTTTGAGAGGCAGATATAAATGATGTGTGTGGCTTAGAAAACTGTGTTAGGTGTGTTTATGGCCTCTGCAAATGTGCTACAGAATGCTGGTGCGTGGCAGACAATTATCCACACCCCAGCTTCCTCTGTGAGATAGAAGTTAGCGACTTGGGGTAAAAGTTATAAATACTATATGGTTTAGACTATACTTAGGAGTCATCGCTTCAGAGAAATACAGCTGCACGTGTACTTCCATTTTTTGAGAAAAAGAGTAATTTTGTCATAAAGGAGTCAGGTATATGTGGTCTCCAACCCGCTCTGGGATCATCAAGCTTCTTGAGGACCTCAGAGAACTAAAACTATCTTTGAGATTTTCCAGAGGGCTCCTTGAAAATCACAAAGATTTGTTCTTTCACCTTATAAAAAGAGAGGTGCTAGAAAAAAAATTAGGTTTATTTGATATGTTATTATTGATGAGTCACGTAGAAAGAGTTGTCAAATCAGAAGAGATGGCTAGCCTACTGTAGGTTAAATTTATATGAGTAAAAGCTTGTTAATACAACCACTTCAGAAATTAAAACCTAAATGAAACATTTCTAGAGATCTGTCAATGTCCTCACTGTCCATGATGTATTTCCATTCATCAGAGTCCTGCTGCTGTTTTGCTTAATATCAGACAACAGTATAACGTTATAGGTCATAATTTTAGTTATTATTTTTTATCCAGCTTTAGGTATAATTCACATACCACACAATTTAAAGTATATAATTCAATGGTCCTTGGTATATTATGCAACCATCACCATATCCATTTTAGAAAAATTTTATCACCTTTAAACACTGTACCCATGAGCAATAATTCCCCATTTCCCTGCAAACCCACCAACCCAGATTTGCCTGTTCTGGACATTTCATATAAATAGAATCATACAATATGTGATCTTTTGTAATCAACTTCTTCCCCTTAGCATAACATTTCAAAATTCATCCATGTTGTAGTATGTACCAGGATTTCATTCCTTATAATTGTCAAATATTATTCCATTGTATGAATATAACACACTTTATCCATTCATCAGTTGATGGACATTTGGTGTCATTTTCAATTTTTTTGAATGCTGCTGTAAACATTCATGTACAAGTTTTTGTGTGGACATATGTTTCCACTTCTCTTGAGTGCATACCTAGAAGTAGATTTGCTAGGTCATATGGTAACTCTGTGTTTAACTGCTTTTATGGTGACTGTATAAACACACAGTCACCTGACAGACTGTTTTCCAAAATGGTGGCTGTACCATCTTACATTATGTACAGGAGTGTATGAGGATTCCAATTTCTCTACGTCTTTGTCAATACTTGTTATTTTCTGTCTTTTTGATGATAGCCATCCTAATAAATGTGAATTAGTATCACCCTGTGATTTTGATTTACATTTCCCCAATGGGTAATGATACTGTGCATCTTTTCATGTGTTTATTGGCCATTCTTATATCTTTTTTTGAGAAATCTTTATACAAATCCTCTGCCTATTTAAAAATTGAAATATTTGTCTTTTTATTATTGAGTTGTAAGACTTCTTTATATAGTCTAGATACAAGTTCTTTATCAGATATATGTTTTGCTAACATTTTCTCCCATTCTGTGGGTTGTCTTTTCATTTTCTTAACGGTGTCCACTGAAGCACAATTGTGATGAAGTCCAACTCATCTTATTTTATTTTACTTTATTTTTTTGGTCACTTGTGTTTTTGGTGTTATATCTAAGAAGCCTTTGCTTAACCCAAGATCACAAAGATTTACCTCTTATATTTTGTTCCAAGAATTTTATTTTTTTAGCTCTTATATTTAGGTCTATGTTCTATTTTGAATTAATCTTCTGAATAATGTAAGAAAAGCATCCAACTTTATTTTATTTATTTATTTATTTATTTTTGCGGTACACGGGTCTCTCACTGTTGTGGCCTCTCCCATTGCAGAGCACAGGCTACAGACGCGCAAGCTCAGCGGCCATGGCTCATGGGCCCAGCCGCTCTGCGGCATGTGGGACTTTCCTAGACCGGGGCACGAACCCGGGGCACGAACCTGTGTCCCCTGCATCGGCAGGCGAACTCTCAGCCACTGCACCACCAGGGAAGCCCCCAACTTTATTATTTTGTATGTGGATATTCAGTTGTTATAGTTGAGAATGACGCTAATTTAGTCAAATATGACCATGTATTTTAAGCAAGTAACATTTTAGATTTTATAAACAAATGTTTACAAAGCTCTCTTGGGTAAACTGGACTGGTACTTGACTTACAGGGCTCCTAACCTTCCAGGTGAATGTGAAAGTTTACTTCCTGGTAGGCACAAGAATCTTAGAATATTTGGGAGAACTGGAAAAGAAAAGAATTTGCCCACATTTATAGGTAGTGCATGTGAAATCTGGTGGTGAGTTCTTACTTTGGTCTCCTAACCTCAGAATAGCACATAACAAGAGGCTTTTAAAAGTTCATTCTGAGATTCCTTATGAAAACCTCCAGCAAAGCTGATTTAAGAAGGCCTATATGGTATAGTATTCTTGCTGCATCTACATAAACAACCAGACCAAATCCACTAACAACAATCTTATTTTGTTTCTGTTTTTGTTAATTTTTTAAAGTTTTTTTTAATATCTTTATTGGAGTATAATTGCTTTACAATGTTGTGTTAGTTTCTGCTGTATAACAAAGTGAATCAGCTATATGTATACATATATCCCCATATCCCCTCTCTTGCGTCTCGCTCCCACCCTCCCTATCCCACCCCTCTAGGTGGACACAAAGCACCGAGTTGATCTCCCCATGCTATGCAGCTGCTTCCCACTAGCTATCTATTTTACATTTGGTAGTGTATATATGTCCATGCCACTCTCTCACTTCATCCCAGCTTACCCTTCCCCCTCTCTATGTCTGTGTCTTTATTCCGGTCCTGCCCTTAGGTTCTTCAGAAAAATTTTTTTTAGATTCCATATATATGTGTTTGCATACGGTATTTGTTTTTCTCTTTCTGACTTACTTCACTCTGTATGACAGACTCTAGGTCCACCCACCTCACTACAAATAACTCAATTTCATTTCTTTTTATGGCTGAGTAATATTCCATTGTATATATGTGCCACATCTTCTTTATCCGTTCATCTGTCGATGGACACTTAGGTTGCTTCCATGTCCTGGCTATTTTAAATAGTGCTGCAATGAATATTGTGGTACATGACTCTTTTTAAATTATGGTTTTCTCAGCGTATATGCCCAGTACTGGGATTCCTGGGTCATATGGTAGTTCTATTTTTAGTTTTTTAAGGAACCTCCATACTGTTCTCCATAGTGGTTGCACCAGTTTACATTCCCACCAACAGTGCGAGAGGGTTTCCTTTTCTCCACACTCTCTCCAGCATTTATTGTGTGTAGATTTTTTGATGATGGCCATTCTGACCTGTGTGAGGTGATGCCTCATTGTAGTTTTGATTTGCATTTCTCTAATGATTAGTGATGGTGAGCATCTTTTCATGTGTTGGCAATCTGTATATCTTCTTTGGAGAAATGTCTGTTTAGGTCTTCTGCCCATTTTTGGATTGGGTTGTTTGTTTTTTTGATATTGAGCTGCATGAGCTGCTTGTATATTTTGGAGATTAATCCTTTGTCAGTTGCTTCGTTTGCAAATATTTCCTCCCATTCTGAGGGTTGTCTTTTTGTCTTGTTTATGGTTTCCTTTGCTGTGTGAAAGCTTTTAAGTTTAATTAGGTCCCATTTGTTTATTTTTGTTTTTACTTCCATTTCTGTAGGAGGTGGGTCAAAAAGGATATTGCTGTGATTTATGCATAGAGAGTATTATGCCTATGTTTTCCTCTAAGAGTTTTATAGTGTCTGGCCTTACATTTAGGTCTTTAATCCATGTTGAGTTTATTTTTGTATATGGTTTTAGGGAGTGTTCTAATTTCATTCTTTTACATGTAGCTGTCCAGTTTTCCCAGCACCACTTATCGAAGAAACTGTCTTTTCTCCATTGTATATTCTTGCCTCCTTTATCAAAGATAAGGTGACCATATGTGTGTGGGTTTACCTCTGGGCTTTCTGACCTATTCCATTGATATATATTTCTATTTTTGTGCCAGTACCATACTATATTGATTACTGTAGCTTTGTAGTATAGTCTGTAGTCAGAGAGTCTGATTCCTCTGGCTCTGTTTTTCTTTCTCAAGATAGCTTTGCCTATTCAGGGTCTTTTGTGTTTCCATATGAATTGTGGAATATTTTGTTCTAGTTCTGTGAAAAGTGCCATTGGTTGTTGTATAGGGATTGCATTGAATCTGTAGATTGCTTTGGGTAGTATAGTCATTTTCACAATGTTGATTCTTCCAATCCAAGAACATGGTATATCTCTCCATATGTTTGTATCATCTTTAAGTTCTTTCATCAGTGTCTTATAGTTTTCTGCATACAGGTCTTTCATCTCCTTAGGTAGGTTTATTCCTCGGTATTTTATTCTTTTTGTTGCAGTGGTAATTGGGACTGTTTCCTTAATTTCTCTTTCAGATTTTTCATCATTAGTGTATAGGAATGAAAGACATTTCTTTTTTATTTTTTAAAATAAATTTATTTATTTATTTTTGGCTGCATTGGGTCTTCATTGCTGCATGTGGGTTTTCTCTAGTTGCGGCGAGCAGCAGCTACTCTTCGTTGTGGTGTGTGGGCTTCTCATTGAGGTGGCTTCTCTTGTTGCAGAGCATGGGCTCTAGGCATGTGGGCTTCAGTAGTTATGGCTCACAGGCTCTAGAGTACAGGCTCAGTAGTTGTGGCACACGGGCTTAGTTGTTCCGCGGTATGTGGGATCCTCCTGACCAGGGCTCAAACCCATGTCCCCTGCATTGGCAGGCAGATTCTTAACCAGTGTGCCACCAGGGAAGCCCCGGAATGCAAGAGATGTCTGTGCATTAATTTTGTGTCCTGCTACTTTACCAAATTCACTGATTATCTCTAGTAGTTTTCTGGTAGCGTCTTTAGGATTCTCTATGTATAGTATCATGTCATTGCAAACAGTGACAGTTTTACTTCTTCTTTTCTGATTTGGAATCCTCTTATTTCTTTTCTTCTCTGATTACTGTGGCTTAAACCTGCAAAACTATGTTGAATAATAGTGGTGAGAGTGGACAACCTTGTCTTGTTCCTGATCTTAGAGGAAATTGTTTGTTTTTCACCATTGAGAACAATGTTGGCTGTGGATTTGTCATATATGGCCTTTATTATGTTGAGGTAAATTCCCTCCATGCCTACTTTCTGGACGGTTTTTGTCGTAAATGGGTGTTGAATTTTGTCAAAAGCTTTTTCTGCACATATTGAGATGATCATATGGTTTTTCTCCTTCAATTGTTGATATGGTTTATCACATTGATTGATTTGTATATATTGAAGAATCCTTGCATTCCTGGGATAAACCCCACTTGATCATGGTGTATGATCCTTTTAATATGCTGTTGGGAAATCTTATTTTGTAATCAAAAATAAACTTTTGAGATTAATTTTGATCAAAAGGGGAGAGATTGTAGAAAAAAATTTGTGTTTCAATGGAAAGTATGCATTATATGCATATAGCATAGCTTTCTGTATTAACAGATGCTAGCTTTTCATAGTCTTTGAGCTATTTTAAAACTTTTAAAAAGTTGATAGACTGCCATATTCTGACAGTTTCAACTGAATTCCCTCTTTCCTCAGGAAAAAAACACTTTTTCCTCCATTTGCTATTCCGTTCCTTTACTCCATATAGATTTGTGCCTTTTGACTTTACTTTGAACTGGTATAACATCTGCCAGTGTCCCTGAACAAATGAGTTAAGTAAAATCTTTAACACATGTTCATTTTTATAACTGCATGAGAGTCATTATTCTTACTTTTTTTTTTTTTTTTGAAAATTATCTTTTAACAATACATTATAGAATGGGATGGAGACAAAATCAAGTAAGAGAGAAAGGGACAAGCAAAATGCACAGGTTTTGAATGTGTCTCATTTGGACAATGTATAGACAGTGAACAAAGCCTCAGGGAGATTGACTTGCCCAAAGTGATAGAACAGGAAAATGGGGGTGAGATAAAGGTAAAGGGTAAACAACAATTAATGGAAAAGATAGTAAAATCACCAAAAACATGTGAATAAATGTTCAATCCCATAATGACCTCAAATCTCCTTATCTAAGAGAGTGGCAAAAACTTAAAAGAGTGATACTATCCAGAGCAAGTAAGGTGTTGCTGGAATAGGTACACTCCTGCTTTGTGAGTGAGTGTGTAAGTTATAAACTCTTTAGGTGGCTATTTAGTAATATTTATTAAAATTTAAATGCAGCTACTCTTTAACACAGTGACTCTACTTTTAGATATTTAATCAGTGAAAGACTGGCAACAGTATGTGATGATATATGTTCAAGGACACTTATTTCTAGTATTGTTAGGAAAGTTTGGGAATACCCTACATTTCCAGAAATAAGGGGTTGCTTCAGAATAGAGTACATATAATGTATTTTTTAAAAAATCATATATATAAAGTAGTTATCTTAGAGGGCTGCAGTTATGGAAGTCCGCCAGTAGACATTTTTTGTTTTATATGTTTGTATTACTTTTGTAACATGCAAAAATAATCCAGTGAAGATGTAACTATAAGAGAATCCAATCTTTTAAACTTGATCCAGTATCTTGTCCATTATTATGTGATGGACCGTATCATACAAATTAACTTATCTTTTCAATGCTTCAGTGGAAGTTTATCAGCAGGGA
>NW_006797597.1:78819-82980 GCF_000442215.2 Lipotes vexillifer
ACAGCATTCTTGAATTGACCTACATGGAATGGAAAGAGGTCATTACTCTCTGAGATTTTTCTATGGATGTGCACAATATTCAGACTAGGATCTAATAAAGATCCATACACCCTGCCCAAACTAGTCATACCCTTTACCTAACTATTTGTCTTTGGGCAAATAAGCATGAGAATTTTACCAAAATGATTTTGAACAACTTATGGACTATGGAATATATATGTATGAGTGTGTGCGTGTGTATGTGCATGTATGTATGTGTGTATATATATTTTTTAAATTGGAAATGACTAATTGTCTTTTGACTGTAATACCCAGGGAAGAATTAAGTTGCTGGAAGATGAATTAATGTTAAAAGATCTGAATATTCATCATGTAAATAATCACTTCCAAGTGAATATAATACAGATAGAATCAATATATTTTAAAAAGTTATTTGTGGAGTTAATTGATTTCAAACTGCATATACTTCCAATTTCAAAACAGGCTAATTTGAAACTGACCCTTATTAGATGAATAACATATTATCACTTTAAGAATTTAGATCATAAGTTACACTAAACTGCTATAGGAAATAGATTTGATCAGCCAACCAAACCAATGTCATGGTTCACTATCCATAAATACCATGGCAAATAATAATTAACATTTACCACAGGGTTAGTGCATTGAAATTACTTCTGTCAGTTGTGCATCCAAGCAACCCAGTGAAGTAGGTTATGATTATCCTGGTTTAACGGGGGTAACTAGGGGCACAGGACAAGAAAATGATTGATTCCAGATAAAGTGTGCAGACCAATCTCCTGTAGGACAGCTCCATAATTTTGTTAGTATTTATGAAGCCATATTTTGGAGTCTTTTACTTATTGAAAACAATTTTAGAGAAATAAATCAAACACAGACACATGTAAGTCCCTCAACAAGGCTGTGTATATAGACGAGATAACAATAGTCCCCAACAGTTTCCATCCCAAATTTATTTTTTGTTCAATGTACATGGTTTCCAATTGCTTTCTATTTACACTAATGCTACAACAGAGGCAACAGGGATATTGTGCAATAAAAATCATTCAACCAGACTATTCAAACTTTTTGGCAATGGTGATGTTTAGCTTTGTCATCTGTGGTCTAATTCTCACATTGCTCAGGGCTGGGCTCTGAACATAGTAAACAACCAGTGGGTGCTACTGATAGAGCAAGAATATTACAGTGGGTCCCAAAGGGATACTGGAGACTCTATTTCCCAGGAGGTGCTCAACAAATATTTATCTGTCCAGAGTGAATTGTTGGTGTGGAAGCCACAGAAGCTAAACCACTGATAGATGGCACTTTCAGGACTATAATCCTTGAGAAAAAAATTTTTTTTCCCCATTCATGGTTGCTTATCTAAATAGTTAAATATACCCTCTTCTGATATGGTACTTGTCTGCCACCATCCCCTTTAGAGAAACTGATTTCTGAATAATTTCTCTTGTACGTGCATTTTAAAGGTGTGTAATTAACTGGTAACAGGTTGTTAGGTAGCTGATGAGGTGTGAACCAGCCACTAATTTGTTTTCTTTATTTACAACTTTCTTTGCACTTGAAGATAACAGCGTGGTGTTTTTCCTTCCCTGCTTACTTCACCAGATTAAAAAGTGATTTGTGAAGCCATTTTTAATTCCTAAATTCCATTAAAAAGGAGTATCCAGGGGAGTCTTAATCAAGACATAATAGGCACTAAAATGTGATCACACAACAGCACTTCTAATGTGGCCCTATCAGCTAAAATGTTAAGGGATTGCCTCCTGTTAACTGAATTCAGCCCTAACACTGACCTACAACTTCTGGAACAACCTCCATTCACTTGGCACTGGCTTTATTGCAAGTCTTTGCAGCTAACATACTTTATTGCTTTAGAATTTATCATAGAACCCACAGGGATAATTTGTTACAAAAATATAATTATTGTATTATCACTAAAATAGTTTGCTTTCCCCTTCAAATTGCCTTGCCTCCTATTTAACAATACATTTTTTAAAAAAATTACTTTGAGAAGAAATTAAAATAGAAACATAATGGAATGAGAACTGCTAAAAATACAGGACTGGAATATTGAAAATGCAGCTAAAACAGAAATGGTTAAATGTAGAATCAGCAGGTAACCAAAAGGGGTAATTTGGAACCAGGGAGAATATTGAGTTATTAGATGAGTTTGAAAAGACAAGTAAGAATAAAAACTCTGTCCTGGCCTTTAAAAAAATATAACCAAAAGTTAAGGTATAGAATATGTGAAAACATATGTCCAGAACTGTCCATAAGTCTTGGATAGACAGTTAACCAACATGCAACAAAGCACAGACGTTGGATAGGTAGCAACATTCTCCGTTCTGCCTGTCAAAGCCCCATCAGTACTTATATCTAGAACACTGTGGCCTCTAGGATCTATTTCTAAATGCAGGTGTGTCTTGGAGCATCAACTCCAGAAGCTGCTATAGTGACTACTTTTGTATGATATTAACAGCAAACGTGTTTTGAGTACTTGATTTATAGCAGGCATTTGTGTGGTTTTTTTTTTGAAATTGTAAAAACATATTTTATTTAACCAAATATCCAAAATATTATTAGTTTAACATATGATTAATATAAAATTATTAATAATGTATTTTACATTTTTTTCCAACTAAATCGTCGAAATCCAATGTGAGTGTGACATCACATCTCAGTGTTGACCAGCCTCATTTCAAGTGGACAACAGCACAGTGTTGAACAGTGTCTTAGTGGCTACCAGCAGGAGATAGTCCCCTGCCCAACTATTTAAAACAGCCCAGCTGCTCATCTACCACATTATCTATTTTGTCTTCTTTGCAGCCCTCACCAATACCTCAAATTTTATTATTTGCTTGCGTGTTTTTGTCCCTTTAAGACAAGGACTCATCTTGAACAGCGCCCAGCACAGGGTAGGCACTCAATATACACTGTCTCTGTCTGAATCCGTGTCCAGGGATGGAGTGCGGGCCCCTGGGCCCCCTTCACCCTCGCCTGGAGCTGCTCCTCTGCCCACCTGGGCCACCCCTTACCCTTCCTTCTCCAGGGCCATCCCCAGAGTGTGGGTGTGCCTGGGAGAACTCTGCCCCGCCTGGGATTTCCATGTGCCCTGCGGGGACCGCAGCTACAGACCTCTGAAGGCCCCACATGAGCTCCTCTCTCGGAGCTGCGGCTCCAGGACCTGCGCCAGCATGTGGAGCTCTCGGTGGCCGAGCTCTGCACTTGCGGCAAGGAGCCCTCCACTGCTTCCCCACAGGTTCTGCCTGAAGTTCTTTATGGTATTAATTCATTGAATCTCCCCAGTGACTCCAGGGATAGTACTATTAGGATGCTTATTCTGTAGTCAAAGGAACTGAGAGGCATGTTTTACAGTTAAAAGTAACTTGCCTAAGGTTACAGACTGTTGGGGAAACATAGTTAAAATGAAATCTGCCAACCCAGAAAACCTCTCCATAGAGAGAAGTGAAAGAAAACAGTTTTATTATCAAATAAGCATCAAACCAGAATGTGATGCACATCACAGACAATCCACTAAGAGATTGATTGCAAAGACAGAAGGAAGACTTACTTTTTTTTTTGGAGCCAAACAGATACAACCTTTGACATACATGTTCTCAAGATAAACAGTAAATAGTTCTCAACTGAGAGGGCTGGACGGCACCTTTTGTGACACATAATTCATCTTAGCTGTACCTGGTAATTGGGATGACCATCCATGTTAGCTAATTGTTTTTTTTCAGAGGAAACACAAACCTCATGTGGCTTTATGACAGGAGGAGCTCTGCAACTTGGAGCAAGGTGACTAAATAAGTGAGGCTTGCACTTTCTACAGAAATTAGGAGATAGTGGCACTATCTCTTAATGTTTGCATTTCAAAGAGGTGGCTCCCATGTCCTTCAGAAAGGATTACTGGGTCATAAAGCAGACAAAAAGCCTATCTACTTTTCAAAAGGATTTTATATATTTCAAAGAGAGGAGAAAGTACTTCTGATTAAAAGTTTTCCAAAGTAAATGTTTTAAGAAGAAAGAGGGGATGGAAATTTCTTATTTTTAACCGAGAGAATTAAGCCTCTTATTTCTGATAGCCTCTATGTATATATGTACTCCAAAAACATTTTTTTTTTTTTTTTTTTTTTG
>NW_006797597.1:83120-86047 GCF_000442215.2 Lipotes vexillifer
TGCATATATCCCCAGTAGTGGGATTGCTGGGTCATATGGTAATTCTATTTTTAGTTGTTTTTTTTTTTTGAGGTACGCAGGCCTCTCACTGCTGTGGCCTCTCCCATTGCGGAGCACAGGCTCAGCAGCTGTGGCTCATGGGCCCAGACCCTCCACGGCATGTGGGATCCTCCCGGACCGGGGCACGAACCCACGTCCCCTGCATCAGCAGGCAGACCCCCAACCACTGCACCACCAGGGAAGCCCCCAAAACATTTTTGAACTGTTTTTAACATCTTTCTAGTTCCTTTACCAATTAATGAGTTAACGAAAATATTTGACATGTATTCATTCTATATTTGTCTAAGAGTCATAATTCTACCTTTTTGAAAATTATAATTTAGCAAGTGTGGTGCAAGGTTGAAACCGTGCACCTCAGATTGGGACTTGAACCCACTCGGTTGGGACTCAAACCCGGCCAAAACCCACAGTCTTCCAACTGAGATCACACACCTGGTTTTAGGACTTAATGAAGTCCAGGTTCTTGATGTCTCATTGCAGAAACACTTCAGTGAGAAACAAAGTGATAGGTAAGAAGTGGATTTATTTAGAGAGAAACACTCTCCACAGATAGAGTGTGGGCCATCTCAGAAGGTGAGAAAAGGCACAAGGGTGTGGGGTTGTCAGTTTTTATAGTGGTGGGTAATTTCATAGGCTAATGAGTGGGAGGAGTATTCCAGCTATTTCAGGAAGGGGCAGGGATTTCCAAGAATTGGACTACCACCCACTTTTTGATCCTTATGGTCACCTTAGAACTGTCATGGCGCCTGTGGGTGTGTCATTTAGCTTGCTGTTGTGTTACAGTGAGCATATACTGAGGCTCAAGGTCTAGTGGAAGTTGGCTTGTCCACCATGTGGGACCCATTTGGTTCTAATCCATTTATGTCATGTCCTCGGGCTATGTCATTCTTTTAAATGTTGTGCCCTGCCCCCTTCCTTCCTGTTTCAAGGTCTGATATCCCATATTCAGGCAAGGGCTCTTCCTGATTTGAGAATAAAAACAAATGTGTTGAAACCACACAACTCAGATGGGTCTTGAACCCAGCAAAAACTCAAATTGGGGCTTGAACCCACTGTCTTTTAATTAAAATCGCACACCTGGCCTCAGTACTTAATGAAGCTTAGGTTATGTCTTGGCGCAAAAGGAATTCAGGAGAGGCAAAGTGATAGGTGTGAAATGGATTTATTTAAAGATACACATTCCATAGACAGATTGTGGTTTGTCTCAAAAGGCAAGAGCGGCCCTGAGGGAAACACTCCACAAACAGAGTGTGGGCCATCTCAGAAGGCGAGAGGCCCCAAAATATGGGATGGTTAGTTTTTGTGGGCTGGGTAATTTCATAGGCTAATGAGTGGGAGGATTATTCCAACTATTTTGGAGAAGGGGTGGAGATTTCCAGGAATTGGGCCACCGCCCACATTTTGGCATTTTATGGTAGGCCTCAGAACTGTCCTGGTGGTGGTGAGTGTGTCATTTAGCTTATGCTAAAGTGTTACAATGAGCTTATAATGAGGCTCATGGTCTACTGGAAGTCAAATCTTTTGCCATCTTGGGCCTAATCGGTTCTAACCAGTTCTGTCGTGTACTCAACAGCTATGTCATTCTTTTAAATGTTGTGCCCTGCCCACTACTCTCCTGTTTCACTGTGACCATATTTCCATTATACTCCTCTGTATGGATGTCACATGAAATGCTCATCAGTCCTTTAAACTCTCACCCCAAAAATCCTACTCCAAGAACTTTTATTTGGCTTACTAATCCTAAAGAAACTCTAAAGTTAACAAGATTCAAAGGGGGAAAAAAAAATAAACCAGAAAGAAAAAATAAGCCATACAAAAAATGTGGAGCAGCCATAGAGAAAATGCTTTAAACCTCCATAAATCCCAATCAAATTTTAGCCAGCTCTGAGAAAAATTACTATTTGGCTCACGTCCCTTATTTCTCTTACTCTCCAGTCAACCTCTCTTTCAAATTTTTAATACAAATCAGCGCACTCCCTGCGCTCCCCATCTCTTAGCTAATTCTTCTGAAACAGGAGGGAAGGATGCAAGGCACAACCTTTGAAAGTGACATAGCCCGAGGACATGACATAAACTGACTAGAACCAAATGGGTCCAAGATGGTGGACAAGTTGACTTCCGCTAGACCTTGAGCCTCACACACAGGCGCCATGACAGTTCCAAGACCAACCATAAGGATCAAAAAGTGGGTGGCCCAATTCCTGGAAATCCCCTCCCCTTCCTAAAATAGCTGGAATACTCCTCACACTCTTTAGCCTATGAAATTACCCACTGCTATAAAAACTGACAACCCCATACCCTTGTGCCTTTTCTCACCTTCTGAGATGGCCCACACTCTGTCTGTGGAGGGTGTTTCTCTCTAAATAAATCCACTTCTTACCTATTACTTTGTCTCTCACTGAATTCTGTCTGTGATGAGACATCAAGAACCTGAGCTTCATTAAGTCCTAAAACCAGGTGTGTGATCTCAGTTGGAAGACTGTGGGTTTTGGCCAGGTTCGAGTCCCAGCCACATGGATTCAAGTCCCAATGTGGGAATTGGCGGGATTCGAGTCCCGGCACGTGGGTTCAAGTCCCAGTCTGAGGTGCACGGTTTCAGCTGGCAACCACGAAGGGACAGTGATAAGGTAAGAAAATGTTGAGAGTTAGGTCTTGGTTCTAAAGAGGCCCGTGGGATGCCATGAGCCAGGCATACTGGGGAAGACGCTCTGCTGATGTCTGCTCAGTTTTGACCAGTGGGTCAACCCCGTATACTTATGCACATCCAACAGTAAGTCCAGGACAGAATTATTAATCTCTACACTCTTCTCTTTGACTCTCAGGTTTTTCTCCTACATTCTTGTATTCTTGTTCATTCCTGCTCTATT
>NW_006797597.1:86245-113407 GCF_000442215.2 Lipotes vexillifer
GATTGGGACTGACATGTATACACTGATGTGTATCAAATGGATGACTAATAAGAAAATAAATTTTAAAAAATAACATTTTTTTCTAACGTTTGGACATTTCAGCAAGAGTGTTTTTTTAATTATACAGATAATTTCTTTAATATACCACATCACTCTTTGCACATGTGTGGGACCCAATATTTATATACAAATACAGTCTTACAAAAAGTAGGTAACCCCAGTTGGATTAAAAATCATATTCATGGAAAATTTCTAAATGAATACAAAAGATACTGTTACCAATAAATATTATTTCTGAAGAGTGAGGAAAGGGAATTTTTTGATCAGTGAGGTCACCAGACTTACACTTTTTACAGTGTATGCTTCTGTACTGTTTTTTTAATTAATTTTCTTTCTTTCTTTCTTTCTTTTTCTTTCTTTCTTTCTTCCTTCCTTCCTTCCTTCCTTCCTTCCTTCCTCCCTTCCATTTCTTCCTTCCTCCCTTCCTCCCTCCCTCTCTCTCTCTCTTTCCCCCCCTCTTTCTTTCTTTCTATTTCTTTCTTCTGTTAACCCCAGAAGACCAGTGTGACCACCAAGGTGTACTTTTTATTGCTTTTACTCCCCTTCCTCTGACCCTTACAAGTGCTGGCCCTTTATTCCCACCTTATAGCTAGACTAACTCCAGCTCATCGTCAACACCATTGGGGATGTCTTCTGTGCCATTTCTTTGCAACTTTTGGGGCACTAACACCTGGTTGGGAGACTACCTTGGAAGGGATAGCATCTAAAATCGTAAGTGCAAATATTGACTAAATTGCACGGTGGATTTTGACTTAAGAGTAGAACTTTTGATAGCCCGGGAGTTAGAGATGTCACCTCAGGCTTGTCTGAAATGGGTCAGGCTGCATCAATCCCAACCAATACCCTTCTGGGCCATATACACCAGGGTTGGGAAAGATTTGGACAACAAGAATTAAAAGGAAAAAACTTAGTAGGTTATGTAATCAGGTTTGGCCACAATATGAGTTAGGAAATTTAAAATGGAGTTAAGTACCCTATGTTCAAATTTTCATGGCCTTGTATCTAGACAATGGAACCCAAAAGGAATTTAAGGCATGTGTAGTTCGGGAGGGATAACTCTAAAAAGGACACAGCGGACATTAACTGACCCACCCTACAGGGCCATGGATCCCAAACGAATGTGGATCCCTCCTCCCCCAAGGTATAGGCCTTTTTGGCTTTGCATTTCATAGCCCGGTCTGCCTCAGATTTCAGGTGCAAAATTCGGAAAGCAACTGCTAGTCCTCAGAGTCCAATGAATGATTTGTTCCAACTGGCTTATTTGGTTTGCAGTAATAGGGATATGACGAAAAAGGCTGAACACGCCCAGAGAAATATGCAGAAGGGCCAAATGATTGCAGTGTCTTTGTCCGCTCAGAGACGACCCAAATGGAAGCCAGCTTTTCTGGGTCAATCTGGCCCTGGCAGACCACAAGGCCCACGGGTACCCATACAAGGCCAGTTTACCCTGTGTGGACAAAAGGGGCACTGGCGGGAGGATTGTGATCCATGTGTCCTTTGCAAACAGCCAGGTCACTGGAAGAGGGAATGCCCCAGATGCCAGAGAGCAATGGGGGCCCCTCGGCCATTGGTGGTTTTGCAATCAGAAGACTGAAGGGACCCCAGGCCAAAAGTGGCTCTGCCTAGAGATACCATCTACATAACTAATGTTGAGCCTCGGGTGGTCATTGATGTGGCGAATCAATGTGATAGAATTTCTTATAGACACTGGTGCAACCTTCTCGGTCTTCACCCAAAGGATTGGAAACCTTAGCAATCATAAGGAATATGTAATGGAGTTGTCAGGGAAGAGAAATGGGCACACATTCCTGGAACCCCTTTTGTTCCTGGAATCCCCTTTTGTTTGATCAATGGCCAGCTGTTTTTACATTCCTTTCTGTTTGTGCTTGACTGTCCCATCCCTTTAATGGGAAGTGATTTGTTAACTAAGTTAGGGGCCACTCTTTCTCCAGGGGCAGGGGAACCACTCCCATCACCAAATGGTTCTAACAAAAAGCAAAAAGGAACAGATAAAATCTGAAGCTGAAACAGAAGCCTTAGTAGACCCTGGAATGTGGAATATCGAGGTTCCAGGCTTGGCCAAAGATATCCAGCCAGTGATTATTAAATAAAAAGGGTTATATAGTGTCTAAATGTAAGGTACAAATTTCTTAAACCTAGGGAAGATCCTCAAAAATGTTTGTAAGTAGATTACCAAAATAGGAGGTCACTGGTCTGCCTAAACTGACCATAGCTGATATTCAGAGCCTAATAGGAATTTTGGATGAGGCCTTCTCTGCTAAGCTAAATGAGGAAAAGTAAAACTTTCCAACATAGGTGAATGAGTATGTCAGTCCTTCAATATCATTGAGGTAACCACCCAATTCTTTGAAAAAGAAAACAAAACTGTCCTTGTTTTACAAATGTAGTCTATATAGGACCAGAGGTGTGGCTCCAAAAATAATCCACCAATCCTTTTACCACTCCCCAAACCTTCCCTATTTATCTTAAGAGGCTTGTAAATATTAAACAAAGGGGAAACAAAGTCATCCTAGGAGTAACTTGCCTGTAACTTTGAGATGCAAATGTCCTATCTGGTCTTCTCAGGAACGCATATCTCTGCCATCTTTTTAAATGCAAATTTTAAAGTAAATTTAGAACTTAACTTGTCAAGAATAAATAGAAATCTTAAGTATCTTTTCTGTAAAAACTAGTAAAAAGGGTTTAGCCATCTAGGTAGGTGACCTTGATTTGTTCCATCTCCTAGAAGCCCAATTTGAATCCAACCCCTTGTAACTGATAGCTTTTATGTTGTACCTGACTCAGGGCTGAATTTTGGAATGCGAACTATGAGGCCTCTGTGTTTGTTTGTGTGTTCATATGTATCTATATGTGCGTTGTAGTTGTATGGTATTGCCAAAAATTATTTTGTAAAAGAGCTCCACTTAATTGGCTTTTAAAAAATTAAGCGCTTATATAAATACTCAGAAATAAAAAAACAATCTGGCCAGAATGAATTTCAGGTTCATGTCATCTGGAAGATATTCAGTACTAAACTGATATCTGGTATTGAATGTGGCTTAAGCTTGTTGGTTTGATTAATGTGGACATGTTAGAGTCATCCATGTTAAGTATAATACTTCTGCACCTAGGTTTATCAGAGGTCAAATAAGACCTTATTCTGTTACAAATTTGTCAACAAGAAAAGTAACAGTGTGAAAAAAACTTTTTTTTGGTGTTAGGGAATTCCTTTTTTTTTTTACATCTTTATTGGAGTATAATCGCTTTACAATGGTGTGTTAGTTTCTGCTTTACAACAAAGTGAATCAGTTATACATATACATATGTCCCATATCTCTTCCCTCTTGCGTCTCCCTCCCTCCCACCCTCCCTATCCCACCCCTCCAGGCGGTCACAAAGCACCGAGCTGATCTCCCTGTGCTTTGTGGCTGCTTCCCACTAGCTATCTACCTTACGTTTGGTAGTGTATATATGAAAAAAAACTTTTAAGAGAAGTACAGAAGTACGATATGTGTTTTTAGTAAAAAAAAAAAAAAAGGTGTGAAGAATGAAAAACACTGAAAAGAGTTATGCATGATCAGGATTTTCTCAGACTGGATTGAATTTAGTTGGGTAAATGGATTTTGTTAGGAATGGGCTAGAACCAGACTGGATTTGGTTTCTCCCTCCAGAGTATTATTGAGATGCTGCTTTTGACAACAGATTGAGTTTCTTTGCCTTTAAGTGACTTGTATTTGCTTTTGAGATCTTTTTTAACTTTGGTTGAGGAATAAGTATTGTCTCACAGTAACCTATGATCTTATTTGACCAAGTGTTTCAAACTTTTTTGACAAACTTCCCAAATATCAAATTTCAATTAAGTTTCTTTTGATTTCCAGCTAACTTTGGGGTACTTTAGAGGTCCCCTGAGGTACCTTAAAGAGAAATATTTAACTAGGATTATTTGATATGTTCAATGTAATCATTCGTAATTGTGGTTATTGTAACCAAGTTTCTTTATCGATTACACTGTAATCAGATGTTTAACCATGCCTTTTAAGTCTTTGGTCATTTATGGATATTTCTGTACTCTGATGCTGTTATAAAAAGTGCTTCATCATCAGGGAGATTCATAGAAAGGCAATGGAAACAATTAGAACAGTTCTACAACAAGATGATGGCTATGCGAGGATTCCAGCCCATACTGACTTAAAACAGGGATCTGCCCTGCCCCTGGGGCCCCTAGATCAGGCATCCAGAGATTTTTACTCCCTGACAGGCAGGGTCGACTCCCCTACTCAGCCTTGAAGCAGTTACAGAAGACAGACCATCACCCTTCGGCTTCCCATAAGAATATGGGAGTAAAATCTCTGAGGGGTAATGAAACAGGAGGGAGGGAGGCAGGGCATAACCTCTGAAAGAATGACATGGTCCGAAGACATGACATAAACTAATCAGAATCAAATGGGTCCAAGATGGCAGACAAGTCGACTTCCGCTAGACCTTGAGCCTCAGTATATGCTCACATCAGCAACCTAAATGACACACCCACAGGCTCCATGACAGTTCCATAAGGATCAAAAAGTGGGTGGTGGCCCAATTCCTGGAAATCCCCACCCCTTCCTAAAATAGCTGGAATACTCCTCCCACTCTTTAGCCTATGAAATTACCCACCACTATAAAAACTGACAACCCCACACCCTTGTGCCTTTTCTCACCTTCTGAGATGGCCCAAACTCTGTCTGTGGAGGGTGTTTCTCTCTAAATAAATCCACTTCTTACCTATCACTTTGTCTCTCACTGAATTCTGTCTGTGATGAGACATCAAGAAGCTGAGTTTCATTAAGTCTTGAAACCAGGTGTGTGATCTCAGTTGGAAGACTGTGGGTTTGGGCTGGGTTTAAGTCCCGGCCGTGTGGATTCAAGTCCCCAGTCTGGGTTTTGGCTGGGTTCAAGTCCCAGCCTTGTGGGTTCAAGTCCCAATCTGAGGTGCATGGTTTCACTTCCACTCCTCTCCCTGACACTTTGCTTTTCTCTGGTCATACTCCATTCCTAGGTACATATCAGTGTATTGGCTGGAACTCTCCAAATTGTACCTCTACTCTCTCTAGGAAGAGCTATTCTTAGGGCTATAATCTGGAGCTCATTGTTGTGTGGGTTGTGGCAGGGGTTTTGTTTGTTTGTTTTTGGCTTTTTTCTCTTGTTAGGAAAGACTAGTCTATTGTGTGAGTCCATATTTGATGGCTAACTCCACCTATTCAGGTTGATGTGAGGGAGTAGGCATTTGCCTCTTACTACATGGAAAAGTGCCTCGAAACGTTGGCCTCCCCGTGCTATCCTAATTCCTAGCATTGAAATCAATTCTATTTTTTTTTTTTTTTTTTTTTTTTGGGGACTTTTTTTTTTTTTTTTTTGCGGTACGCGGGCCTCTCACGGCTGTGGCCCCTCCCACCGCGGAGCACAGGCTCCGGACGCGCAGGCTTAGAGGCCACGGCTCACGGGCCCAGCCGCTCCGCGACATGTGGGATCTTCCCGGACTGGGGCACGAACCCGCGTCCCCTGCATCGGCAGGCGGACTCTCAACAACTGCGCCACCAGGGAAGCCCAAATCAATTCTATTTTTAAAACGTAATCCTGTTTTAAATAAAATGGATTCCACTTTGGGCACACTTTAGTATAAATTCATTGATTAATAACAAGCCCCAGTTACTTTCTTGAGGTCACAGGGCTTTGTTTCTGCCTCTACACAAGTCCTCCACACAAGGCAATCATCACGACTCTTGTTCCCTTCACTAATTTTCAGTGGGGACCAGCAGTAGAAGCCAAGGGTACACCTCCCCCAGCATGCCCATGGAAACATATCTTTTGGGGGGTGTGTGTGATGGATGTGATTCAAAAAACTGCTGTCCCCCCAATCTGATATGCCTTGCCAGAAAGTGAATCCCACTTTTAAGAATTTCTAATCTGTGAGAATAAAACCTGAGAGAGGAGCATATAAAATTGAGGAAGTAGGAGGGACTTCCCTGGTGGTCCAGTGGTAAAGAATCCACCTTATAATGCAGGGGATGTGGGTTCAATCTCTGGTCAGGGAACTAAGATCCCACATGCTGTGGGGCAAGTAAGCCCATGCACAACAACTAGAGAGAGAAAACCCACATGCCACGACTAGAGAGAAGCCCACGCGTAGCAACGAAAAATCCCGCATGCCAACGCAGCCAAAAATAAATTAAATGAATAAATAATAAATAAATCTTTTTTTAAAAAAGAATTGAGGGGGTGGGAAAGGTGAGAAGAGAGGGAAAGGGTATAAAGATGGAGTATTGCTCAGAGAGGTTAAGCCTGGACAGGACATCAAAACGAGGGGCCTTGATGGACACCAGAACCTGGGAGGGGGAAGTACATGTGGAAGGAGAAGGCCTGCCGAGCACCCAAAACATATTTAGCCCACTTTACACTTTCAGGGCCAAGTTCATCCACTCTCAGGAGAGTCTCAGCCTGGGGAAGAGCAGTTCTATGAATTTACATGGGAAAATAATCTATATCTCCCCGCATCTGAAAGTTTTCCCGGAGAGTCCATAGCCTTCACAGCATGCCAAAGGGATGAGTGGCTCAAAAAATAGTTTAAGAACCTGAGACTCAGCCATTTTCTCATTACTATGTTCTTGCAATGCCATTTCCTTTTCTTATCAACCTCTCTAAAAACTTTTCCAATTTATTCTTTTGAGAAAACTTTATATCTTTGTGGACGTCTGATACTGTCCTTAGATGCACTCCTTATGAAATCTGTCCTGGTTTGTGGGGACTTGGAAAGAATGGGCTACCTGGCGAAAAATATTCACAGAGTAAGGTGCAGCTAAGGACAAGAGCCCTACTTCAGTTTAGAACACGGTGGAGGACTTGTTGACAGTATCGATGGTACATTTAAAACCTGCAAAATATTTTACCAACACATCCACCAGGTTTTGCCCAAATGCCAAAGAATAAAGGAAAAGAAAAGACAAAATACCTTTAATTGAAAAGACTTTACAAACACGATGGTGTTCAGCTCTGCTGCCATGTATCTCAGGCTGTTCAATGCTAACCTCAATTCATCTTCCCCCAGGAAGGAGTGTTTGTAAATTGCATCAGAATGATTCCAGACTATCAGGCAGGCTGGTTGGCCTGGACTCCTGGAAGCAGTTAAAGAAGCTCTCATTTGTAACGTCATGTTTGTTTCTTATTATTTAATATGTCAGCCAAGGGGGGAAAATGCCCAGATATTTCTGCTCACAGCAGTATGTGATCACATCTCTTCTTGTATGAAGGATTTTAAGAGGGAGATGATTACCTTGAAGTGCTTGATTGTAAGAAATAGGTGCATATCTGTCATTGGTAGCTCATAACAGAGTTTTTGGTTAACTTTCTGCTGCAGATGTTTTTAAGCATTCTGCTCCACATTATTCCAGCTGTGTAGTTTCAGATTTTAATGGAAACAACACAGTTCAAAACACATTCAAAGTATTTTAGTGATTAGAGAGCAACTTTAAATTCTGTTTACCTAAGCATTTTAGAAATGCTAGAAAAAAAGTAATTATTCTCTGAAAGACTGTTTCACACTCTGTCAAGAATATTCAAGAGGAAAGGACACAGTTTCTTTCCGTTTCTAAAGAATCAAATAATAACTGTTCACTTATGTTGTTATCTAATATATATATGTATATATATATAGTATTATACAAAAGTATACATAAGGCTAAAAAATGTCAATGCAAAATGCTTTTAGATATATCTACCATTTTTCATATTTTCTTAAACCTTTACATATTTAATTAACAATGTATATCATCAGACATAAATCTTGCTTGTGAATATAACAAATCTCCATTATTTATGTTCTTTAGCCTGTTGATATCTTTGCTTTATTCATTGACAGGTTGCTACAATTTGAAGAACATTTAAGAATCTAAGACACCTGTAGATGAGAGGCAATTAAGTTTTTCCTCTCTAGTATTACACTAACTCTTTCAGACTGTAAGAATCCCATTTTCTAGATTTACCTTTTCTAATAGACTTCCCAGTACCCTAGAACCAAGGTTAGTGACATTTCAGGGAGTGATTGGGAACACCAAAGAGCATTGTTAGAAGCCTAAAAATCAATCAAGAAATCACTCACTTATGAGTTGTCAGGTTCAAAAGACATTTGAGTTCAGCCCGAGCTTGCTGGTAAGAAGCCAGTAAATTGCTGTCTTTCGAGAAGGGTATGATTTTTTTTCCAGGACAATTTGAACTGGTATAGTAAATTACTTTATTTAAAAAAGTAGAACTCCTCAACTAAAGTTCCTTTGAGTAACATTCTAACAGTGAAGTTAATGACCTTCTAGACACCCGCTATCTACCTTCAAAGGGGACCCCTGTATGGACCCTGCCCAGAGTTGATGAGACTCTGAAGAATTTTCTAATAAACTGACACGTTATTCCCTTAAACAGCCAAGGGACTCTTAAATTAAAATTAATGAAAAACCAGAGCCTGCAGAGGGCTCTGGGAAAACTGGCAGAAGCCAGAAAAAGTAAGAATTCTTACCAGAGCAAGCTCTCCCAAATCTCTGTCTGTAACGCCCAGTTGTGAGAGGGAAATAAAATTTCACACTGACCCTCATTTTCCAAATCCAAACCCATCGTTTATTGATCCTTTCTCTCCTAGGGATAGTTATTGCCTTCTTGCTTGTCTTGTTTTACATCCTAAGTACCTGGACTTGGCTTTCTGCCTGCCTGGGCCATGCAACTTGTCAGGTCTTTCTTTTGGCTACCTTTGGGAGTGACGCTAGATCTTGCAAAGACAATACGTTTTGCACCCTTTTGGGAGACACCTCTTGAGTCCAAGAGGTTGTTTAATATTGCCAGAAATAACCATTGCTTGTCCCAGCTGACACCTGACAAGATATTTAAAAGGATTTCATAACTTTATAACCAGAATCCTGGCCAAATTGAAAACTGATATTCAGAGGCTGAAAGAAAAAAAATTTTGTGACCATCTCCTCTTAGCTAAATGTAACCAGAGAGAAATACTCCAACATAGGTGGGTGGGTATGTCAGCCCTTTAGCACCCAGGCTACAACCCAGTTCTTTGAGGAACTGAGATCAATTGTCCTTATCTTATAAAACTTTACTAGAAATATAGCTAGTTATCTAATATATATATATAAACTAGAAATATAGCTCTAGGAAAGAAAAAGGGAAAAGGGGACTATTATGAAATATGAACTGCTATAGAAGCACCCTCACACAAAAATCTAATTCAAGGAAAATATTAAAACAAAAACTATAAGATCTCTGTTTACCTTTGTCTGTATGTTCATGTCTATAAACATGTTGTAGATGTGTGGTATTTTTCTATCTTCAGATGATACTGATAAATTTGTAAAGGAGCTCTATTTAATTGGTTGAACAAATTAAGAGCTTTTATAAATTTAGTATTAAAACTAACTCAAAGGCTTTTCAAGTTTACATGATCGGGGATAAACTTTAGTTAAAAAAAACAGCTAGTTTAACTTTGTTGGGTTAATTAAAGGGGGTATGTTTTTAGAGCTGCCAACGTTGAATATAATGCAGGCATACAACTTTTTATTCTACCTGATTTAGTAGTCAAATAAGTTCACGTTATCTCTTACAAAATTTTCTGCCAGAAAAATAACCTAGAATGATAACTGACTTTGTCTAATGTCTCATGAAGTTTTGTGTGTGGTCTAAACATAATTTTTGAGAATAATTAAATGGGTGTAAGGGAGACAAAAGTTTCCAGGTGACCTTTTTTTTCTTTTTTTTTTTTTTTTGCGGTACGTGGGCCTCTCACTGTTGTGGCCTCTCCCATTGCGGAGCACAGTCTCCGGTCGCGTAGGCTCAGCGGCCATGGCTCACGGGCCCAGCTGCTCCGCGGCATGTGGGATCTTCCCGCACCGGGGCACGAACCCGTGTCCCCTGCATCGGCAGGCAAACGCTCAACCTCTGCGCCACCAGGGAAGCCCTCCAGGTGAACTTTTGAAAATAGTTTTCCTAAATCCTTTTGGTAAGCTGAAACCTTAAAGTTTTGCTAAATTAACTTAAATGATGGATAGTCATTGACTATCCAGATCACTTCCAAATAAGATAAAATACTGAAACATCAATTACTGAACATAGGTTTATCCATGTTTTACTTCCTTTTACAGAGGAATTAAAGATATTTTGGTCTATTAGCGAACATGTTTAATGTCATGCCGAGAAGCATGTTTCTAGAAACTATAAAAGTATAAGTCTGCCAATCCACAGAATGATAATGTAAAAGTTCATAATTGATTACTTCTTAGTTTTCACTAGAAACTAAAGGTTTCTAAGGATTGATTCTAATATATGTAATTAAAATTACTAGAAATAATAAGGAAAAGAAATTTTATGTGTGGTGAGGACTGGATAGTATTGGAATAAATTTAATTAAGTAAATGAGTTTTAATATCAAAAGTTATCTGATGGGGACTTCCCTGGTGTCTCAGTGGTTAAGAATCCACCTGCCAATGCAGGGGACATGGGTTTGATCCCTGGTCCGGGAAGATCCCACATGCCGTGGAGGATCTAAGCTCATGCGCCAACAATTACTGAGCCTGTGCTCTAGAGCCTGTGAGCCACAACTACTGAAGCCCGCATGCTCTGGGGCCCCCGTGCTGTGAATAGTGAGCCCGTGTGCTGCAACTACGGAAGCCCACGCACCTAGAGACGGTGCAACAAGAGAAGCCACCGCAATGAGAAGCCTGCGCACCGCAACAAAGCGTAGCCCCCACTTGCCACAACTAGAGAAATCTCACGTGCAGCAACGAAGACCCAACATAGCCAAAAAATAAATTAAAAAAAAAGTCATCTGATGCAAAATTGGAATTTATTTTTCTCTCTGTTAAAAGGACAAGGTTTCTTTTTTTCTTTCTTTTTTCCTTTTTTAAACTCTTCCCTTGATAATAGGATCTTATGCAAGATTTTTTGTTACCTTTAAATAATCTGCCTAAAAAGAAAAAGATCTTGTGTCTAATCAAAGTAATCACCTATGTTTTATGTTGTTTTTATTAGATCTTGTATTACTTGAATTAACCCAATCCTCTCAATATTAAAAGAGCTAGGTTTTGCTCAGTACTGTGTAAGCTTTTATATTTGCTATGAAGTCTTTAGCTGTTATTTTAGTTGAAGAGATAACTAAGTATTGTTTCACAGTAACCTATCATCCTATTTGATCAAGTGTTATAAAACGTTTTTGACATTTTTGACACCCTCCCCACAAATCAAATTCTAAATGAAATCTTTTTGACCTTAAATTAACTTTGAAATTTTCCAGAAGACCCCTGGAAGATTTTAAAAGATTTGTTCTCCCTCTTTATAAAAAAGATATTAAACTAATTAGGCTTCTTTGATATGTTAAATTACATGGGAAGCATTTGCCTAATGAGAAGTACTACAAATCTTTCTTCATGTTGTATTTATATACGTATATAAGTATTTCAGAAACTATGAAATTCCTAGAAATCTGATATGTCCTGGTATAATGTTGCCAGATATAATTCCAGTTATTATCTAAAAACATTGTGTGTCACAGAAATAAATAAATTTCCTTGTCAATTCCATCAGATCTTTAATAATGGTTATTTTAGGTATTTTGTCATTTACAGAGAGTTATTATTCTACTCTGATGCTTTGGAAAAGTGTTCCTACAAAGGTGTTTCATCTTCAGAGAAATGCAAGAAATGGACTTTTTGACAAGTACAAGTCTGATAATTTTGAGGTCATAAAACTGAACTGGCAAGAGCAAACACTGCCCATGAATCTCCTTGGAAAGGACTACACCATATTCTCCTCACCACCCAGATGGCAGTCAGTCTTCTGGGATTCGAGCTTTGGGTACACAGTTCACAGCTAAAGAAGAGTCCTCTTGAAATCTGGTCACATATAAATGCTGGAGACCTCTAAATCAAATTGACTAGGAAGAGAAGAATCTGACATCAAGGTAGACTGCTTCCTCCCAAGACATCAGATCAAGACTTGATACTTTAACCAAACATGAAACATTCTCTTCCCTTTCTTTTCTTTTACTCTGGCATTGGCCTGGAAAGATAATGCCATTGTTCATATCTCCCAGGCCATTGCTAAGGGGAGTAACCTTCCATACTGCTAGACTTGTCATGAGAAACTATGATCTGTTCATGATGCTAGAGACCCCCTGTTCTGTTTCCCTGTCTCTGCTTAACACCCCAAACTTGGGGAACTTGGTGTCCAGGCAAAGAAAGGAACACAAGGCAAAAGTAACCCAAATAAAACTACCTCCATGGCTGTCATCTTTCCAGTCCTGAGCCACAGATTCAAACAGAAATTATCAGGAAGCATTCATGATGCAAAATTAGCTTCCTTTGACAGATCCCTAATTCCTTGGTTAGGAGTAAATGTAAATAAGGCTATGATCAGGAATCTATTGTTAGCTCTTGAAAACATTCCAGAATCTGCTGCTAAAGCAATAACTGTCCCCCCCAAATCCTTAGACTCTCTGGCGAAAGCTGTTATTAATAATAGGACAGCACTTGATTATCTTCTAGTGGATAAGGAGGTATCTGTGCTGTGGCCAACACTACCTACTGCACCTGGATTAACACTCCTTGGAAAGTGAAATGCAATTACATAAGGTCACTAAGTAAGCCAATTGGCTTTAAAAAGTGACTCCTTCAATGAGGTCTTTCTTTGACTTATTTGATTTTTCTGATTGGTTTCATTCTTGGGGACCGTGGCTCCAAAGTACACCGCAAACATCGGGAATTATCCTGCTTATTATAATCATAATAATCTCCCTGGTGCATTGTACTCTCAACAGCTTTAAATGTGTGTTCACAGCCACTAACTACCAAGCAATGATCTCTTCAAAGCTGGAATGTCAGAAAAGGAATGAAGAAATTGACCAGCTTAAAGGCTGAACCTGAAGCCATGACCTGTGAATATCACAGGGATTAAGCAAAAACATCATGACCTGCGAATACCACACAAGGGAAAACAAAGCTGAACTTCAGAGCAGTAGCTGAGAGTGGCGTGAAAGCCTTAAGTTTTGATTACATCTCTCAGTTAAGCTGAGAGTCTGATCAAAGGGGGGAAATTGTTAACAAAGAAACAACAGGCCCCAAATGGATTCACTTGTGCTGAAATCAAGACTGAATACCTAACTTAACTGCAGTTACAACCTTCCTCAGGAATGTAATCCTAATTGGTCAGTTGGTGTGGAAATTTCTGGTCAGCTCTAATGAAATCTGTCACATGGGCCCTCTCCATTCCCCAAAGGATGATGAGGTAATCTGCCACATTCACCCTTTCCATCCCCCGTAGGTAGGTTACCTAAGCCTGAAATAAACTTTTTTGTTTATGGCTTCCTTGTCTTGCCTTTAAAAATCTCTCCCTTTCCTTAGCCCTTTGGAGAGTCCCTCTGTTCACTAGGTGGGGTGCTGCCCAATACATGAATCATTCAATAAATCCAATTAGATCTTTAAAATTTGCTCAGTTTAATTTTTGTTTTTTTAACACTACTAACTGACTTTAGGGCTTGAAATTTCCAACTTAGTTCAATCTTTGGATTAAGGAAACAAAGGGTTCCTGTTACAATGCAGTTCAGCTACTGGTACTTTTATGCATATAGTTTATCAGATTGGTCCAAATCTCTAGTAGAGTTAACATCTGATGAGGAAACTAAGATTCTTCCCAGGCAGAGCTCTTTGTTGAGGGCAGCCTCGGGTAAGGCACCACTAAAAGGGATCCCAGGCAGCTGTGGAAAAAAAAAAGGTTGGAATGCCCTGAAAAAGGGGTGGCTTGTGCCCCTTTTTTGTTTATAGCTATGACATTTGAGCAATGCCTTGAAGGATCAACTGGGTTATATGTGGCAGACTTTTCCGCTTGTCCCCAGGGTTCCAAAATATGTCATCAGAGATGGAATTAAGTGGAACTAGCTGATCAGGATTTACAACTCGCTGCAAATCTGCCTGGCTCTTTTTCGTGCTGTCCGCTGTGTTTTGCTAAGTCAGTTTTCTGGCAAACGTGAAGCATGAGAGGCTGACTTCTATGTTTGCCAGCATATATACTGTCTTCCTTTTGACCACAGGACTTACACACATGCTCCAGACCAGAGAAATGGCAAACACAGTATGAATCATAATGCAGAGAATCGACTCAGGCCCTCCACGGAGTCTTGTGTATCCCACTTCACATAGTAACACATTTTGAAAAGTTTGAAGAAAACCATACTCTTATAAATCAAATTATATTCTGCCATTGATTTTTCATTTTCTAAGATATATATTCCCTCCCAGCATAAATCTTAACTTCAAAAACATTGTGAAAGATTCATATTTTAAACTGAAAAATAAAACTTTATAATAAAATAATAGCATTAAATAAACATGATTTTAAATATAACTGCTGTCCTAATGAATAAGTGGTTGTTGTCAGTGAAGAATAAGAACACTAAGCCTTTTTTAAAGGTTCTCAAAGAACAGTTTTTCTCAGAGTACGCTTTCTTGTCTCAGTTTTTAAAAATAGGTTGGTTTCCTTCCAGTAATCTTTAAACTAAAATTAATAATGGCCAACAAAAATAACAACAAAACCCCCAAACCAAACCAAACGACAGATAGCTCCCAACCCCAATTAGCATTTGCTGTGTGCAAAGCACTGTACTAAGAGATCTACATGGATTCTCTAATTTTATCCTCACAGCAATGTACTCTTATCATTACTGCTGGTGAAGATATCCAAGACCTGCAGAGGTATGAATGTGAAGTATCAATTAGTTGCTCTGCAGTATTTCTCAAAGTATATTTGCTCAGATTGCCTGTACCAGAATCACCTGAGACCCCATGAAAAATTCATTTTTTTAGGCTCCCAACATGCAGAGGTTTTAACGCAGAGGTTTGAGGTAGTAATCTGGAATTTGCTTTGTAATAAGCACTTCAGGTGATTCTGGTGCACAATAAAGTTTTTCACTTGAGAATATTCATTTTTAATGTAATTTTCATACATATTTTAATAGAGACACAAAAGAAAGTAAAAATGGCCCATAATTCTACTCTTGTTATAAAAATTAAAATGTGCATTAAATAATTCCAGTAAAATAGAAAGTTAGAGGTAAAATCCCCCTCCGTACAACACCCTTCAGCACCAACATCCCCCCAACACACATGTAAACACTCCTGCTCCTCCAAATAACCACTCTCAAGTTTCTTGTTATCCCCCAGAAAAATGTTACCATATATATGCATATACCTTGTATTATGCCCAGAAAGTGAATCATACTATGTTTACTGTTCTCCATCTTTTTAATGTATCACTCAAACTCTCTATACTGTATATAGGGCTCTACCTCATTCTTCTAAACTGCCGCACTGTATTTCATTAAATATATGCACTAAAGTTTAATACATTTTTATCTATCCAGTTTTTATTATTATAAACAATATTGCCCTGGATATTATATATGATACATATTTATATTTATATAATATGTTGACTGTGCTGTCTCTTTCAAACTGTAAATCTGGTATTAAAATTACCCAGGTAGAGACTTCTATGTTTTCGAGAAGATTTAGATCCCTCTTTTAATCTCATTTCTGTTAGAATGAAAAGAAAGATTCTTAGTAAGCATGGTTCATGTTAAAGAAGTTAGTGTTTTATCTGAGTTAAACTTAATTACACTTAATTGTAGAAGCACATAATCCTATCATTTATTAAATTAACAGGACCACAAATGCAAAAGAAAGAACCAACTAAATTGGAATATGGCAAAATGGAAGAAAACAGAGCAAACTTAGCAAAACTGTAAGAAGGCAGGATTAAAAGAGACCCAGAAAGGAAAACTTAACTCAGTAACAGAGTTATTAAAAGGAAGACTATTCAAGCAGTGGTGATTATTTCAAACATACATAATAACTTATTTCAGTGAAAGTTAAATGTATTCATTTGTTCATTCATTCATTTATTCAATAAACATTTATTGTTAGGCACTGTGCTGAGTTTGAGGCTGTATGGAGGGAAAGATACAGATAGGTCCTACCCTCAATGAGTTTACTGTCTATGGCAATACAGATACAAAATACATATGATCAATACAGGGCAATTGCTTTTAAAAAACAATTTTAAAAAATTGCTTTTAGAAAAAGTCAGGGATATTTTTAGAGAAGAGGTTTCCAGGTGGCATAGAGGAAGTAACATGTGAAGTAACTGAGGATTATAAGAGCAGGCAGGTTAGAAATCAAAGTGTAATTCATGTTGCTGGAGTGGAAACTGCAAGGTGAGAACTGTAGGAACAAGAGATGAGACTAGATAAATGACACTAGATAGGGAGATGGGGTTATATCATGAAATGTCTTACTTGTCACGCTCACAAGCTGAGTATTTATACTATGTGCGATAGGGAACGGCCAAGAATTTTCAATGGGAATATCACATAATCAGATCCTCAGGAAATTGGATGGAGTTGAAATAATCTAGTTCACAGGTAAGGAGACCCTGATGAGCTACAGCAATTGTGATGGTAGGGCTGGAGATGACAGGACTCTTCATGGGTAGAACCAACAAGTCTTAGCAATTAATCATCTGAAGAGAGGAGGCAGAAGGAAGAATTTATGATGTTGCCAAAATTTCTGGCTTGGGCAAATAGGTGTCTGGTATTCTTTGAAATAGAAATTAACGAAAGGGGAACAGATCTTTCCAGAATCTCTTTCAGATGTTCTCAGTTTATCAAGACCCAACACACTTGTTTTATAGTAACAAAAATTTTGTAATATCCCCTGCATACACTGAAAATTTATGGATAATATAACCTACTTATACAGAGAATTCTTAAACTTTTAACATAATGGCCCAACAGTAAGATAAAGTATAAACTAAAGGAAAGTAACTGAGGACAAAATATCTATATCAATATGCAAATGTTCAGGCATGGCTACGTAAAACCATTAAGAAGTAGTCAGAGGTTTAGGCCTATTTGTGAAGTCGCTGTCAGTGACACAGCCGCACACATAGATCAACACACTCCACTATACTTCCCACTACACCACCGTGTTCCAGAATGTTAAGAGGAGAGTTCATCTCGGCTGCAGTATTGGAGAGGGCTTCATAATGCTGGTGGCATTTCAGTTTGGCTTTAAAAAGAAGAATCGAATTTTGAAATGGAGAACTAGAAGAAGAAAAAGGTATTCCCAGTACAGAGAACAGTACAAAGTGGGCATAAAAAAGGAAAATACAGGACGATCTTTGGCTTTGGCTGTGGCAGAAGCTACATGGAGTTGGCTTATGAAGCTGGAGAAGTATGTTCTGGTTAATTCAGAGAGAGCCTTGAGAGTCTACCAAAGAGTTTAAGCCTTAATAATCTCAGCTGAACTTTCAGCTTGCTTTGGTAAGTTATTTGCATTAATCAGCAGCTGGAATAATTTTATTTTCCCATAAATATTGAACAGATCATCTTCAAGCTAACCCTGCCCAAATTATCGCAGATTCCAAGGTGATGAAGTACAAATGAATGAGATCTTATTGTCCAAATTGATAAAGCTACATTAAAGAGAGTTTGAAGGTAATGAGTGGATATAAAAATAGATTTCTTGTCTTTTCATTTAATGTCAGACTTAGAAGGATCAAATGAGGTATTTTGTACTTTTTCTTCTGGATAATAATCTGAGAAGCGGACTTTTATGACCTCTGCTGGCAGTGATGTCAAGATAAGAGTAAAACACACGTAGGGGATAAGCGCCAGCTTGAGAGAAGAGAATGAATTCTGTTAAATAACTTCCTAAGAGAGGGACCATGTTAACATTCTATCACCGAAATCACAGTTTTCTTTTTAAAATATAAAGATGCGCTACATAATAATATCTAACAGTTCTAAGAGGTTTGTTAATTATCCTTGCTAGAAGACAATAAAAGGTAAGTTCTATTCAAGCAATATTCTTCTGAGAAAAATTAATCTCTCTTTTTATTATTTTTAAATTTTATTTTATTTTATTTTTTGCCTGAAGTGTCCCATTAGGTTTTCAAAGCCTTATCTACCTACCTTCTCTTCAAACATCCATTTGGCTAAGGAGTCAGCCCACAGAAATCAGGAATAGGACCGTCAAATTACTTCCACACATTTTATTTTATTTTATTTTTATTTATTTATTTTTTTGCTGTACGTGGGCCTCTCACTGTTGTGGCCTCTCCCGTTGCGGAGCACAGGCTCCGGACTCACAGGCTCAGCGGCCGTGGCTCACGGGCCCAGCTGCTCCGCGGCATGTGGGATCTTCCCTGACCGGGGCATGAACCCGTGTGCCCTGCATCGGCAGGCGGACTCTCAACCACTGTGCCACCAGGGAAGCCCACTTCCACACATTTTAAATCTCATAAATAATTGAGATAAAATGGATGGTTGCTAGGCTGCAGAAGATTTCATCCTATCCCATTATAATGTAATTTAGGTTTATTGGTTTGTTTTTTTTTTTCTTGTTTGTAAACCTATGGGGAAAAGCTTTTGGTGATTGAACTGCTCTATATATAATAGTGCCTATTCTAAGGCAATGACTTTGAGGTATTCATGTCATTTCTTCTCATATCTTTGAAAAAAGAATGTAAAGAAATCCAATGCTAGCCCTAACAATGTCAAAGTTAGAGAATGAGTAAAGCCTGAAACTTGCTCTCCTTGGTCCCAAAGTGACTTTTAACTTCAAGACACTCAGAGCAGAAGGCCCCAAACTAAGTTAAATCAGCTCCTCAGGTGGAAATCAACATGTGAAAGGAGTCAACACTTAAATGTTGTAGCATCATGTACTTCAGCCCAGGAGCACCAGGTAGGTCCCATCTTCAGACGGCAACTCTGATTGGTGGTAGGTATTTAGAGCAGTCACCTGCAAACTACAGCCAGTAAACCACAGGACTATAACCCATAGGCCAAATCCAGCCAGCCTGTTTGTAAATAATGCTTTGTTGGAACACAGCCAGGCTCATTCATTCCTTATTGTCTGTGGCTGCTTTCACCCTACAGGGGCGGAGTTGAGTAGCTGCAACAAAAAACTGTATGGTCCGCAAAGCCTAAAATATTTACTGTCTAGTTTGTTACAGAAAATGTTTGCTGATTCCTGGTCTAGAGTATTATGTTGGGAAAACTGCTGTGGCCTCAGCTAGTCTTAGAAGGAAAGAATGCTAAGATTGATTTTTTTTTTTTATGTCTGCTATGTTCACAGAGGAAGAGTGTCATATATTTATCAGCCCTGCTCTGTGCCCTGCCCAAAAGTCAGAACAGCGTGATGGGAGGTATGAGATGGAAAAGACTAGCTTCAGTGTCAAATCCAGAACCTAATGAGCTCCACCAGAAATGCGAGGATGTTGAATAGGAAGTCAAAAAAGTTGGTAACAAGGAGGGGGGAAGTGATGTCAGGGAAAAGAGATGACTTGTCAGTGGGGATGATAGAAAACATAAAACCAAGTCTATCATTCTAAATATAAGTGCATTAAGTTTAGTTTTCTATTCTGGGGATTGAATTATACTCATTGGCGATATAGAAAATTTGGAGGAAAAATCCTTCTGAGTTTGTTTAAGGGAAGGAAGCAAGCCATCGTGGTAAGAAAGAATTCACCTTTCCTTGAAAAAGGGTGGCTCCTTTTCCTCCATACCAACCTTCACATGCACACACATACACTCACATGCTCAGTCCTCCTCATCTCACAAAGCTGACTTATTTCATACAAATAAGAACTCTTCTTGGTCCTGAGATACTGCAGTCAGAACTGGACAACCCTTCTCTAGTGGCCAGTACTTATTGTTTTGAAATGACCTTAAATACAGGACTTATGAATGGACAGAGGGAATATTTTCACTACTCCCTGGATCCTAAGGGCTTATTCCTATACCTCATAGAATCAGAATAGAAATTTAATGAAAGACAGTCTAAAAGTGTCCAGAGATTTTTAGAACATGGTGTTAGGGATGCTTGCAGTTGTCATGCAAAAACCTCAACTTGTGGCAGGATACAAACAATCCATTGACTGGCAAATGAACAAAATAAGAGGTGTTGAGTAGTCACCTACATATCTTTAGGAAGGAACCAGCCAAGGAAGTTTAATTTCTTTCTTTGACACACTGACAAAGGAGAAGTAATAGATATAATATATCCAGACTTCAGTAAGGCTTTTGGTACCATTTCACATGACATTTCTTTTCAACAAGCTGGTAATACATAGCTTAGACCACTGTGCTGTCAAGTGGCTGAAGAGTTGCAATCAAAGAGGAGCTATCAGTGACTTCTTGTCATCCTGAGGACATTTATCAAGTGGTGTCCATCCATAATGGCTGGTTGAGGGCCAGAGTCATCCACAGGGTGATGGAAGTGAGCATAAGTTCAATAAATTTGCTGATAACACCAATCTGGAGCAGCCTCTTACACCTGACAAGATGGGAATAGTTTTCAATGACCTTGATTAAGTCGGGCTGGTAGAGTAGAACAATCTCAAAGCCAGGATGCCAGGCCAAGACACAGCGGGCAGATTTCCTATTCAGGAGGGCTTATGACATGTTGCAGTGTAATGCGGCAGTGCTTTATTTCGAAAATTTTCTGAGGCACTGTAATTAATTAACAACTCTCCATGATGCCAGTGGTTTAGAGCTACTGTTATTGTACCAGTTTTCTAATTTGCAAAATAGAAACCCAAAGACATGTCTCACCATATTCTTTTAAAATTTAAATAACTCCTGGAAAATGCCTGACACATATTGGTCGCTAAATGTTAGTTTCCCTTCTTCCTCCCTGTTTTCCCACACTTGTTATAGTGGAACCAGCCCCAGGAAGGGAAAGCCCTGGATTCTATATAGAAATTCAAAAGGAAAAAAGGATCTTCCAAGAAACAAAAATACCAGTATTGAACCTGAAAGCACCCTCTGGCACAGCAAAATGTTACCCCTTAATAATATTTTAACGATCAAGTAGAATACTTTTTCAAGGATGAGCAGTTATATGAGTAGTTACAAGAATTTTAAGAAATTTACCTTCAGCAATTGAGTCAGAGAATTATTGCTTCTTTTACTTCACGGATCTTACAAAAAATTAGTCCCATGCATACAGTGAGTACTCAACAGATATTTGTTTTATTTTCTTTGTAAGTTGTCAGGAGAAATGAGTTTTTAAAAATGTTTAATAATAACTCCAAAGCAGGTGTTCTTAACTCCTTTGGAGATTAGACTTTCCTTTGAGAACAAGGAACAAGTAACAAGAGCCAGTTCAGCACCTATAACAAGTTTTACTCATAAATTCTTTTTTTTCCATTTTAAAATTTATTTTATTCAAGTATAGTTGATTTACAGTGGCGTGTTAATTTCTACTGTGCAGCACAGTGAGTCAGTTACACATACGTATACACTCTTTTTCATATTCTTTTCCATTATTGTTTATCCCAGGATATTGAATCTAGTTCCCTGTGCTATATAGTAGGACCTTGTTGTTTATACATTCTATATATAATAGTTTTCATCTGCTAATCCCAAACTCCCAGTCCATCCCTCCCCCAACCCTCCTCCACCTTGGCAGCCACAAGTCTGTTCTCTATGTTTGTGAGTCTGTTTCATAGAGAAGTTCATTTGTGTCATATTTTAGATTCCACATATAAGTGATATCATATGGTGTTTGTCTCTTTTTGGCTTAATTCACTTAGTATGATAATCTCTAGGTCCATCCATGTTGCTGCAAATGGAATTATTTCATTTTTTTTATGGCTGAGTAGTATTCCATTGTATATATATACCATATCTTCTTTATCCATTCATCTGTCAATGGACATTTAGGTTGTTTCCATGTCTTGGTTATTGTGAATAGTGCTGCTATGTTTCCATCTTTATTGCTAGAAAATGATAGCCTGCTGGAATTTCATAAAGACATATCAGTGACACACTGTGTATGTTTCCAGGGCAGAGTGGGCACATCTCTGGTCAACATGTATACTAAATGACAGTCGTGCTCAAAGGCTCAGACCTTACTTGAGCAAAAAAGTTATTATTCATCAGAAAGGTACTGCTAACAGGACCACTCATAAATTCTTATCTAGGTTGAGATAGAAAAAGTCAAGTTTGTATTCCCATTAGTAATGACACCGGACAGACCCTGGGGCTTGGAACAGTGAAAGGCAGGTTAGGCAATGAGAAAGCTGGCAGGTGTTCTTGGTCAATCTCTTTCCAAAGTAAACTCAAAGATGTTCTCGACTGTAAACATCTTCTGCTTGTAAAGGATTAGATAAAAAGTCTCCTTCTCCCAATTCCTTAAATTCAACTATGGAAAATAGAGAACCACTGCCAGAAAAGAAAGTTTCTGGCATTTAACACCTCTCCGCTTATCTTCTTTCTCGGCTTACCACTTTTATTTCACTGAAATAAATTGGCCAGTTAAAAGAGAGCTTCCCCACACTTCCACCACCAAATCTACCAACCTCTCTGCATCTTTGCCTATTTCCCTATCTAATCCAACCTTGTACACTGATTCTATTCCTTTTCACCCCTGCCTTATCAGTTGCCCCCTGCCCCCCGACCCTGATCATCCCCATTAGGTTATATGCTTGTCGTTAAGTCTCTAACCTGAAAAATTAAAAATCCAAAAAACATTTAAAAAAAACCCCTCCCTAGATCCCTCTCCAGTTAACATTTCCAGAACTCCATTCTCTGTTCCCTTTTAACTTTTTGTTAAACTTTGTTAAACTTTTTGTCTATACTCTTCTAAGTCACTCTTGAATTAGACTCTGATTAGGCTTTTGTTTCCTCTACTGTACTCAAATTCCTGTTAACAAGATTCTGATAAACCTCCACATTGATAAATCCAGTGTTTAAGTCTCTGTCCTCATTATACTTGACCTGTCTGTTGATCACTTTGCTTTATTTGAAACACTTCCTTCACTTGTCCTCCAAGACCTCACTTTCTCTGAGGTTTTCTTCTACATCACTGGCCGCTCCTCCTCAGTCTCCTTGCCTTGACGGAGCTCTTCTTCTGACCTCTAAACACTGGAGTGTCCCAAGACTTTGTCCTCAGACTTTTCAATTTCTGTATTTATCCTCAGGGGCATTTCATCCAATCTCATGGCCTTTATAAACCAGCTAAACACTGACAATTCCCAAACATATATCTTGGGCTGAGACCTCACCCCTGAACTCCACACTCATGTACCTAACTATCTTCTTGACACTTGGACTTCATTGCCTAATTGACGTCTCAAATGCAACATGTCCAAAACCAGATCCTTAATGCATTCTCCTGTGCCTCCACTCACAAACACCCCCCATTGCTCCTCTCCCAGACTTTTCAGTCTCAATAAAGTCAACTCCATTCTTCTAGTTGTTCAAGTCAAAAAACATGGAGTCATCCTTGACTCCTCTCTTTCTTTTTCAGTTCTGTCAGCTCTACCTTTGAAATATATCCAACTCTACTGTTCCATTATCATCATTTCCATATTGCCATCGTCTCCAACTAGTCCCCTTCTTCCACCATTTCTCTCTCTAACCTTTGCAAATGCTCTACATACACACATACTCTGGTCTCCAGAGTAGCTTAAGGGAGCCTGCTAAAGCTTAAGTTCGATTATGTAAAGCTTCTGCTCAAAACATTCCCTTTGTTGCGGTCTGGGAGCCACACGCCTGGAGTCGAGTTCCCCGGTAAATGCGACCCGTGTCCCAACCAAGGACACCCGAGAATCACCAACACCAAGTAGAAAGATTAGCAAAGGATTTATACAAGTATAGAAGCTTACACAAACTGTCCGGACAGGGTCCCACTCGGAGAGAAGTGAGTGAGACCCCGACTAACAGTCGGGCGAGGCCTTTATACCCTTCACAGGGCGGGAAGTCCCCAAGGCAGGAGGGAGCTGTTTAATTTTGAATCAGCCAATCAGGAACCCGGTTCTTCCCGCCCCAAGCAAGCAGGCAAGTTTCTTACAGAAGCCAAAATGTGCTGTTAGCCCTGAAGCTGTTCTTCTGTTTCTTTTGTCACACCTTTTTTTTCCATCTAATTCCAAACAAAATCCTCAGTCTTCTCCATGACCCACAAGGCCCTACATGATCAAGTCCTGGGAACTTCTCTGGCTTCATCTCCTATCACGCTTCCTTGCTCACTCCTCTCCAGACACACTGCCCTCCTTGTGTTTCTCTAATACCCTGGACACCTTTCTGCCCTCAGCACTTGCCCTTGATGCACTCTGTGCTGGGATCTCTTCCCACTCATCAATCTGCATGACTCTCTTTCACTTCATTTAGACCTCTGCTAAAATGTCACTTGCTGGGCTTCCCTGGTGGCACAGTGGTTGAGAGTCCACCTGCCAATGCAGGGGACACAGGTTCGTGCCCCGGTCTGGGAAGATCCCACATGCCGCGGAGCGGCTAGGCCCGTGGGCCATGGCCGCTGAGCCTGTACATCCAGAGCCTGTGCTCCGTAATGGGAGAGGCCACAGCAGTGAGAGGCCCACGTACCGCAAAAAAAAAAAAAAAAAAAAAAAGTCACTTACTCCAAGCACTCCATATAAAATCCTACAAACACACCTTATCTCATCACTCTCCAGCCTAAAGCAGAGTAACTATTTTAGTTCAATTCTCTGTACTTATCACCACCTGACTAATATAAATTTGTTTCCTTTCTATCTCCTTCCATTAGGATGTGAACTCCATGAAAGCAGGGATTTTGGTCTCTTTATCCTCTGCTTTATCCTCAACATTCAGAACAGTGCTTTGCATGAAATAGGTATTCCAAAAATATTTGTCGCATAAGTACTGCCTAGTGCAACGGCTCATAGCTGCAACCTTTGCTTCAGGAGATTGAGCTGAAGCTAGGATTAGTTAGAATACTTTAAACACCAATATATAACACCCAAATTTTTCTCTAGAATAATTCTTCAAAATAAGTGTGAATTCTTGGCCAAGACTTTTGCTGTGGGTGTTACTTCTACTAAAATATAAAAATGGCTTTGGTAGTATATTCATTGGGGTTATCCAAAGAAACAGAACCAACAGTGTGTGTGTGTGTGTGTGTGTGAATGGAGAAGGGGAGAGAGAGAGAGAGAGAGAGAGAGATTGATTTCAAGGAATTGGCTCATGTGATTGTGGAGGTTTGGCAAATCTGATGGGGGAGGCCAGTAGGCTGGAGACTCAGGGAAGAGTGTAGTTTGAGTCCCAAGGCAGTCTGCTGGCAGAATTCCTTCTTGCTCAGGAAAGGTCAGTCGTTGTTCTATTAAGACTCAACTTTTTGGATGAGGCCCTCCCACACTATGGAGGGTAATGTTCTTTACTTGAAGTCTACCAGTTTAAATGTTAACCTAACCCCCCCAAAAAAAACAGCTTCACAGAAACATTTGGAGTAACATTTGACCAAAATCTAGTCACTGTGGCTCAGCAAAGTTGACACATAAAATTAGACATCACAGATAGGTTATTCTGAATATATATATATATATATATATATATATATATATATATATTGTCTTTGCCTGCTTTGTCTCTTCACTTATTTATAAGCTCCCTGGGCACATTGGTTTTCAGGAGAACAGGTGATTGATAGATGTGAGGTGACTTTCATATAATGAGGTCAAGGAAACATGGTGAATGACAATCAAAAATTTACTTTCACCATGAGGGGTCTCCATCATGTTGGGGAAACTCTTGCTAAATTGCTCAGTCAGTTGTTTTTCCAAACAAGGTCATATTTGATCATTTATATCCTTTCACAAGCTAAGAGGTGAGTATGGAAAGTCTTCCAACATCAACACTTCCACTGGAGGTGGCCCAACAGAGTCTGGGTTCTTTAATTGACAATGGCCTAGAACATCAATGTTACATACAGCTTCTCTACGCTTGGACGAAAATGTGAAGCCATAAGCCCAGGGCAAAAGTCTTAAGCCACACAAAATGTCCACAAAGAGGCTATGATTGTTGCAAACTGCAAAAGCTTAGCAACCGTTAATGATCAATGCAAACTACATGGCTTTGGAGATCATTGTAAAACATGTTGATTCAGAAAATAAGAGGATGTGTGTGTGGGTGTGTGTATGTTTGCGTGTATGGTGGGCATGTGTCATTTTATTGAAAAGAGTGTTCCTGAAGAGTGAACACTGATGCCATGTGGTATTTTGTAGTTAACCCCTAAAAGGTGATCTGTCACAGAATAAGGCAATGCTTTGTAGTCATTCAATGTGCCAGCATAGATTTGGAAGTCAATAGATGCTTGACAGTAAACAACTAATTAAATAAACCATTTTAAAGCCTTCACGTGTGTAAATCTAATGCCATGAACTGCATTTTCCCAGCTGTTGGTACAGTGTTTCAGCAATGGCTGTCTCTTATCAAAGAAAAAATTTGAGTGATCTTTTAACAGACTTGAAACTCTTACTCCCTGCTTAGTATGGATTCAGCAAGAACTACCAAAATATGGGTTCCAAAAAATACTAACAATAAGAATACAGCTCTCTCAACATAGACACCAGTAGCTCTAATTTCATATTTCTGTTTTTTTCACTTGGATCCCTAATAAATTGTAATTCAGATATCAGCTGAGGTCATCCTGCCCTTTCAGATTTAAATAAAATTGGTCTGTCTTTTTGTTCTGCCCTGTGGGAAGTCTAATGCTTTCCCTGATATTTTCACAAAGATCTTAGAACTCACATTTCTATGGATGTATCTGCTCTGAGTTCCCACTTCTGCTGACCTCTTAGTGTCACTTTTGTCTGGTCCCCACCCTCACTCCCACTCCACTTTTTTCTGCTGAGTGCTGACCCAGATGTGGACCATTGCCCCATTTCCTTCTTGAGAAAATCTCACAGGTGGGGAATTTGGGTGCGTAGCGGTCTTCATCGACGATTTGGGGAATTGGTGGTTAAACCACAGCAGCAAGGCACGCAACTTTAACTTTCTCCAGCTCTAGCCATCTAACATGGCTTTTTTCCTCTTGTATCCCCTAACCCCATCTTTGCTTCCTTCCCTTCTCTGCTTTCCCTCACCACCAAATTTCTGATATTTCTTATTCAGAGCAGTTCAGTCTTCTTATAGATCACACCCTCAGGGCCTTATCTTCCTCTGAGGGTGATCTTTCAGTGTGTAGTCTTTTTTTTTTTTTTTTTTTTTTTTTT
>NW_006797597.1:113532-138574 GCF_000442215.2 Lipotes vexillifer
CCCGCGTCTCCTGCATCGGCAGGCGGACTCTCAAGCACTGCGCCACCAGGGAAGCCCCAGTGTGTAGTCTTAAACCAACAGTAGCAACACTGCCTAAACTGTCTGGTGCCAGCTGTTAAATTAGTTTTTCCATCTATATCTTAAAAGGTGACATGAGAAGTTCCAATACCAAATCTACCTCTGTCTCTGAACTTGTTTCTTTTTTTTTTTTTTTTAAATTTATTTTTACTTTTAGCTGTGTTGGGTCTTCGTTGCTGCGCACGGACTTTCTCTAGTTGCGGGGAGCGGGGGCTACTCTTCCTTGCGGTGCACGGGCTTCTCACTGCAGTGGCTTCTCTTGTTGCAGAGCACGGGCTCTCGGTGCACAGGCTTTGATAGATGTGGCATGCGGGCTCAGTAGTTGTGGCTCGCGGGCTCTAGAGCACAGGCTCAGTAGTGGTGGTGCACGGGCTTAGCTGCTCCGCGGCATGTAGGATCTTCCCGGGCCAGGGCTCGAACCCCTGTCCTTTGCATTGGCAGGCGGATTCTTAACCACTGTGTCACCAGGGAAGCCCTGAACTTGTTTCTTCATGCACCAAAATACTAAAGACTTCCTGTAGTTTTTTGCAATTTCGTTCTTCTCCTGATTCCATGATAAGCATCACCTTGTGAACGTTGAACGTGCTTTTAAAAATTCTACATTTATATTCCTATACTTATAAGCAGATCATGATGTAAACTCTTTGTAAGCTGAGAAGCAGCTAATGCATCTGAACTGATTTATAGATGGACTTTCATTAGAAATATTACCTATTCTACCATCACAGTTCTCTGCTTACATTATTTAAATCATTCTATATCCAGAAAACTAGAAAGCAGAATCTCAGTGTCACACTAGAAAATTTCAGAAGCATCAAGTTATAAAGTAAAGATGCTTGAATTTGAACGTCCCTCAGTTAGTAGGTGGGGACTGTTTGGGTACCTCCAGCAGCATCACTAGCAATTGTTTATTGGTAAATCCAAAGACCTTAGTTTAATAGTTGCTCAAAATAACTTTTTCATTGGAGTAAAAAGTGCATCTTAAGAAATAACTTGGTGGAATATTTGGATCCAAATGGAACTTGCAGTTCCTCAGAGGATCCATTTCCTTTGTTTTGGCAAAAAAATACATTTAAGTGTTTACTATGTGCCAAAGACTGTGGTAAGATGTATATGAATTAAATAATTCAGTCATCATCACTGCCCCATGAGGTAGCTATTTTTATCTCCATTTCAGATATGAAAATACTGAGGTTTGAGAAGGTTAAGTAACGTGTCCAAGATCATGAGATGCTGGCACCCCAGGTGTATCAGACAGGGCTCTGGCCAGACAAGGTCGGCACAGCTAAACAAGATAATGGAGGACAGTTTAATGGAGGACGTGCTTGCCGAGGTGTGGGCGGGGACAGGCAGGATCAGCAATGGGAGCCATGACAAATCCTAGGCCTCCAAGGCCAAGGGCAGGGAGCAGGAGAGGGGATTCCCAATAGATTCTGACATCTTAGGGAGAGGAAAGCAGACACTGCCCAACTGAGCCCCAAAGGGATGGAGACTGACAGAATATATTCCTCGAGCTCTCATCAAACCCTCTGATCTGCCAGTGCATCCCATTGTCCAAACTCAACCCTAAGGCAGAAGACAGAGGCACCTGTGAGATACAGTCCTTAAAGGTGAGACTTTTTTAAGAGTAGAAATTTAATGAGTGAATTCCTCTTGGATTGTGCATCTTGTGTTTCCCAACACATGATCTAAAAATCCCCAAATTTTACTGTTGAGAGAAGGGCCACAGCTTTGTTACCAAGGCAACAGGGCTTCCATCAGGCTGTGCATGATTTGGAATGTAAATCTCTAACAGTAACAGCTGATGAGAGTAGACTGCAGTTATCCTGTAAGCTCTCAATTACCTGTGTTTTGGTAAAACAGGAGCACTAGGAGGTCGTTATGGTGCTATGAACTGAATGTTTGTGTTCCCACACATTTATGCTTTGAGATCCTAACCCCCTGTGTGATAATATTAAGAGGGGAGCCTTTGGGAGGTAATTAGTTCATGAGGGTGAAGTCCTCATGAATGGGATTAGTACGCTTATGAAAAGACAGGAGAGGGCTTTGCTTCCTCTCTCTCTCTGCTCTTCACCATGTAAGGATATAAGAAATTGGCAGTCTGCAGCCCAGGAGAGGGCTCTCACTGGACTCTGACCGGGCTGGCACTGCTATCTCAGACTTCCAGCCTCCAGAACAGCGAGAAATAGGTTTCTGCTGTTTACAAGCTACTCAGTCTATGACACTTTGTTATAGCAGTCCGGGCAAACTAAGACACATGGTGTATGCAATGAGCCTGGCATGCTTCTGTATAAAGGCCTGTGGTAGGCAGCATAAATGCCCCCTAACGATGCCCACATCTTACTCCCTGGAACCTTTGAATTTTTCTTACATGGCAACAGTGACTTTGCAGGAATTGTTAACGTTAAGGATCTGGAGAAGGTGGGAGTAGTCTGGATTTGCAGGTGGAACCAATCTACTCGCATGAGTCTTTAAAAGCAGAGAACCACTCTCAGCTGCTGAAAACCAGAGAGAGTGAGTTGAACCCGTCTTGCTGGTTTTGAAAATGGAGGAAGGAGGCCATGAGCTGAGGAACGTGGGAAGTCTTGGGAAGCTGGAGAAGTAAGGTAACCAATTCTATTCGGGAGCCTCCAGAAAGGAATGCAGTCCTCCCAGCACCTTGATTTTAGCCCAGTGACAATTATATCGGATTTCTGACCTACAGAACTATAAGATAATAAGTTTGTATTGTTTTACGCTGCTGCAGTTGTTTGTTAGGGCAGAAATAGAAAAGTAATACAAGGCCCTTCATCTTTTTGTTTCAGGTTAGAAAGCAAGCCTCTCTATATACATTTCTGGATGTGTGATGACTGACATCAAGGTGTTCAATAAGCCCCAAGCATCAATCAGTCTTTAAGCATCGGATCTATGCAGATTCTAGGTTAGAAGCTGTTTTCAATCGCATACCAGTGTCCCTTGAGAGTAGGTTGATGCTGCACACTGTTGTTTTTTTAAATATCTACCTCATCATTAGAAAAGGTTTTGTTTTGGGTGTCAGTAAAACAATCAGGGGAGAGTAGCCTTTGAAAAATAGTCCCAGAACTAGTAGCCTAACTCCTGGCCGTGTGTAAGTAGAAGAACCAAAAACTCTAAAAAAAACACCAAGTGGATCACAAGGCCGTCAGTATACAGCCCACCATTTCTGCACCAAAGGCATTGCTGGTTTGCATACACTCATGCCTGTGGGGTTCCTGATCAATCTGTGTTCACCACGTAGGAAATAAAATGCCAATGCTCCTCAGGTACCAGGGACTCTCATGGTTTTATGGAGCCGCATAGGAAGTGTAAACTGAGTTAATACCTGAGTTATCTAGGTATGAACCTTAATTCTCCTCTTGATGTATATGTGAGTATAGTCCTCAGACCTTCCAGTGTACTGAGAGGTAACTGCCACGAGAAGCACATTCTGGTGTTTTAGCAACTGCAGAACACTCAAAGCACAATTCACTCCACAAAACGAAGCTCATTTCCAGATTCTTCCCTCTGTTTTGCAAGTGGAACCACCTGAAAAGATGAGAATCTGTCTTGATATTAAGCTCCCTTTGTTATTTTTGCTTCAGACACAATTTCTGAGTTTGAAGTCCCAGGATTTTAGATGAAAAGAATTCTTGAATTAGTTAAGGTGTGGGGGGAGAGTCACTACATGAGAACGCCTGTTTCCAATCTCACAGAGTGACCACACGCTGAGGGCCTGATTAGACAAAGGCCACAGAAAGAAAACAAGAAAATCCATCGGGAAGGAGGATCAGAGTTTCACTGTGGTTGAAGCCTATTTATTTTGTGTTTGTAATCAGTTTCTCAAGGGAGAAAGGGGAAATGTGTCACTCTTAGCCCAACATTGTTGCACACCGGTCAGGGCAAAATGCAGGAGTATCCTGCAGAGAAACGGAGCAGGGACACAAAATGTCACCCTCTGTACCTGTGTATCTAGCTGTTCATCTGTATCCTTTATCATATCCTTTATAATAAGCCAGTAATTGTAAGTCAGTGTTTCCTTTGAGTTCTGTGAATCATTATAGCAAATTATTGAACCTGAGGAGGGGGTCATGGGAAACACCAATTTGTAGGCAACCTGGGAACTGAGTGCTTGGCATTGGCATCAGAAGGAGGGAGCAGTTTTAGGAGACTGAACACTTAACCTGTGGGGTCGTGTAATTCCCTGTGCATAATTGAATTGTAGGACACCTAAGTGGTACCCAGACAGCTGGAGAATTGGTTGGGGTAGGGAAAACCCCCAAGCACTGGGTGTCAGAAGTGTTGTTGAGAGGAGAGGAAAAGAGAGTTTCCCCTCACTTTCTTTTAACTTGAAATCATGCGTGTGTGTGTGCGTGTGCGCATAGGTCTATGCAGTTTTATCCCATGTATAGGTTTGTGTAATCATTACCAGCATTAAGGTAGAGAAATTTTCATCACCACAAAAGAACTCCCTCTTGCTATCGCTGTATATTTTCACCCAATCCCTCTCCCCATCCCCTGACAAGCATTAATCTATTCTCCATGTCTATGGTTCTGTTATTTCAAGACTGTTACATAAATGGAATCACACTGAGTAAACCTATTAAGATTGTTTTTTTTTCACTCAGCATAATGACTTTGAGGTCCATCCAGGTTTTTGCAGTAGCTCATTCCTTTTTATTACTGAGTAGTATTCCCATTGTATGGATAAAAACCTTGTTTGACTGTTTATCTGTTGAAGGTCAAATGGGTTGTTTCCAGTTTGGGGCTATTAAAAATAATGCTGTTGTGAACACTGATGTACAGGCTTTTGCAGGACATAAATTTTCATTACTCTGGGATAAATTCCAAGAGTGCTCTTGCTATGAAGTATACTCTTTGATTCAATTCAATGTCTAATATCACAAAAGTGCAAAACTTAAAAAAAAACTTCATTTTCTGCAAAAAAGATATGATTATTTAGTTTGTTTTTACACAGAAGTTTTTCTCCAGGTTTACTGAGGTATATTTCACAAATAAAATAGTAGGGTTTTTAAAGTATACAATGTGATGATTTGATATATTTGATGAATGTATATACATTGTGAAAGAATTCCCCTGTCAAGTTAATTAATACATCTGTCAAGTCACATATTCACTTTTTATTTGTTTGTTTTTATTTTTGTTTTTTTGAATTTTATTTTTTCTTTATACAGCAGGTTCTTATTACTTATCTATTTTATACATATTAGTGTATATATGTCAACCCCAATCTCCCAATTCATCCCACCCCCTCCCATGCTTTCCCCGCTTAGTGTCCATACGTTTCTTCTCTACGTCTGTGTCTCTATTTCTGCCTTGCAAACAGGTTCATCTGTACCATTTTCCTAGATTCAACATATATGCATCAATATACAATATTTGTTTTTCTCTGACTTACTTGACTCTGTATGACAGTCTCTAGGTCCAGCCACATCTCTACAAATGACCCAGTTTCATTCCTTTTTATGGCTGAGTAATATTCCATTGTGTATATGTACCACATCTTCTTTATCCATTTGTCTGTCGATGGGCATTTAGATTGCTTCCATGACCTGGCTATTGTAAATAGTGCTGCAATGAACATTGGGGTGCATGTGTCTTTTTGAATTATGGTTTTCTCAGGGTATATGCCCAGTAGTGGGATTGCTGGGTCATATGGTAATACTATTTTTAGTTTTTTAAGGAACCTCCATACTGTTCTCCATAGTGGCTGTATCAATTTACATTCCCACCAACAGTGCAAGAGGGTTCCCTTTTCTCCACACCATCTCCAGCATTTGTTGTTCATAGATTTTCTGATCATGCCCATTCTAACTGGTGTGAGGTGATACCTCATTGTAGTTTTGATTTGCATTTTCCTAATAATTAGAAATGTTGAGCACCTTTTCATGTGCCTCTTGGCCATCTGTATGTCAACTTTGGAGAAATATCTATTTAGGTCGTCTGCCGATTTTTTTATTGGGTGGTTTGCTTTTCTAATATTGAGCTGCGTGAGCTGTTTATATATTTTGGAGATTAATCTTTTGTCTATTGATTTGTTTGCAAATATTTTCTCCCATTCTGAGGGTTGTCTTTTTTTTTTTTTTTTTTCGGTACGTGGGCCTCTCACTGTTGTGGCCTTTCCCGTTGCGGAGCACAGGCTCCGGACGCGCAGGCTCAGCAGCCATGGCTCATGGGCCCAGCCACTCCACAGCACGTGGGATCTTCCCAGACCGGTGCACGAGCCCGTGTCCCCTGCATCGGCAGGCAAAATCTCAACCACTGCGCCACCAGGGAAGCCGGAGGTTGTCTTTTTGTCTTGTTTATGGTTTCCTTTGCTGTGCAAAAGATTTGAAGTTTCATTAGGTCCCATTTGTTTATTTTTGTTTTTATTTCCATTAATCTAGGAGGTGGGTCAAAAAAGATCTTGCTGTGATTAATGTCAAAGAGTGTTCATCCTATGTTTTCCCCTAAGAGTTTTATAGTGTCCGGTCTTACATTTAGGTCTCTAATCCATTTTGAGTTTATTTTTGTGTATGCTGTTAGGAAGTGTTCTAATTCCGTTCTTTTAAATGTAGCTGTCCAGTTTTCCTGGCACCACTTACTGAAGAGACTATCTTTTCTCCATTGTATATCCTTGCATCCTTTGTCGTAAATTAGTTGACCATAGGTGCGTGGGTATATCTCTGGGCTTTCTATCCTGTTCCATTGATCTATATTTCTGTTTTTGTGCCAGTACCATGTTGTCTTGATTACTGTAGCTTTATAGTCTGAAGTCAGGGAGTCTGATTCCTCCACTCCAATTTTTTCCCTCAAGACTGCTTTGGCTATTCATGGTCTTTTTTGTCACCATACAAATTTTAAGATTTTTTTGTTCTAGTTCTGTAACAAAAAAATGCCATTGGTAATTTGATAGGGATTGCATTGAATCTGTAGATTGCTTTGGGTAGTATAGTCATTTTCACAATATTGATTCTTCCAATCCAAGAACATGGTATATCTCTCCATCTGTTGGTATCATCTTTAATTTCTTTTATCAGTGGCTTATACTTTTCTGCATACAGGTCTTTTGTCTCCCTAGGTAGGTTTATTCCTAGATATTTTATTCTTTTTGTTGCAACAGTCAATGGGAGTGTTTCCTTAATTTCTCTTTCAGATTTTTCATCATTAGTGTATAGGAATGCAAGGGATTTCTGTGCCTTGATTTTGTAACCTGCAACTTTACCAAATGCATTGATTAGGTCTAGTAGTTTTCTGGTGACATTTTTAGGATTCTCTATGTATAGTATCATGGCACCTGCAAACAGTGACAGTTTTACTTCTTTTCCAGTTTGTATTCCTTTTATTTCTTTCTCTTCTCTGATTGTTATGGCTAGGACTTTCAAAACTATGTTGAATAATAGTGGCAAGTGTGGATATCCTTGTCTCATTCCTGATCTTAGAGGAAATGCTTTCAGTTTTTCACCATTGAGAATGATGTTTGTTGTGGGTTTGTCGTATATGGCCTTTATTATGTTGAGGTAGGTTCCCTCTATGCCCACTTTCTGGAGAGTTTTTTATCATAAATCGGTGTTGAATTTTGTCAAAAGCTTTTTCTGCATCTATTGAGATGATCATATGGTTTTTATTCTTCAATTTGTTAATATGGTGTATCACACTGATTGATTGGCATATATTGAAGAATCCTTGCATCCCTGGGATAAATCTCACTTGATCATGGTGCATGATCCTTTGTTTGCTAGTATTTTGTTGAGGATTTTTGCATCTAAATTCATCAGTGATATTGGTCTGTAATTTTCTCTTTTTGTAGTATCTTTGTCTGGTTTTGGTATCAGGGTGATGGTGGCCTCATAGAATGAGTTTGGGAGTGTTCCTTCCTCTGAAAATTTTTGGAAGGGTTTGAGAAGGATGGGTGTTAGCTCTTCTCTGGATGTTTGATAGAATTCAGCTGTGAAGCCATCTGGTGCTGGACTTTTGTTTGTTGGAAGATTTTTAATCTCAGTTTCAATTTCATTACTTGCGATTGGCCTGTTTATATTTTCTGTTTCTTCCTGGTTCAGTCTTGGAAGGTTATACCTTTCTAAGAATTTGTCCATTTCTTCCAGGTTATCCATTTTATTGGCATAGAGTTGCTTGTAGTAGTCTCTTAGGATGCTTTGTAGTTCTGCAGTGGCTGTTGTGACTTCTCCTTTTTCATTTCTAATTTTATTGATTTGAGTCCTCTCCCTCTTTTTTTGATGAGGCTGGCTAGTGGCTTATCAATTTAGTTTATCTTCTCAAAGAACCAGCTTTTGGTTTTATTGATCTTTGCAGTTGTTTTCTTTGTTTCTATTTCATTTATTTCTGCTCTGATCTTTATGATTTCTTTCCTTCTACTACTTTGGGTTTTGTTTGTTCTTCTTTCTCTAGTTTCTTTAGGTGTAAGGTTACCTTGTTTGAGATTTTTCTTTTTCTTTTTTTTTTCTTGCGTTATGCGGGCCTCTCACTGTCGCGGCCTCTCCCATTCGCGGAGCACAGGCTCCGGACGCGCAGGCCCAGCGGCCATGGCCCACGGGCCCAGCCGCTCCGCGGCACGTGGGATCCTCCCGAAACGGGGCACGAACCCGCGTCCCCTGCATCGGCAGGCGGACTCCCAAGCACTGCGCCACCAGGGAAGCCCTGAGATTTTTCTTGTTTCTTGAGGTAGGCTTGTATAGCTATGAACTTCTCTCTTAGAACTGCTTTTGCTGCATCCCATAGGTTTTGGATTGTTGTGTTTTTGTTGTCATTTGTCTCTAGGTATTTTCTGATTTCCTCTTTGATTTTGTCAGTGAACTCTTGGTTATTTAGTAACATATTGTTTAACCTCCATGTGTTTGTGTTTTTTATGTTTTTTTTCCCCTGTAACTGCTTTCTAATCTCATAGTATTGTGGTCAGAAAAGATGCCTGATATGATTTAACTTTTCTTAAATTTACTGAGGCTTGATTTGTGACCCAAGATATGATGTATCCTGGAGAATGTTCTGTGTGCACTTGAAAAGAAAGTGTAATCTGCTATTTTTGGATGGAATGTCCTATAAATATCAATTATATCGACCTGGTCTATTGTGTCACTTAAAGCTTGTGTTTCGTTATTAATTTTCTGTCTGGCTAATCTGTCCATTGGTGTAACTGAGCTGTTAAAGTCCCCCACTATTATTGTGTTCCTGTCAATTTCCTCTTTTATAGCTGTTAGCAGTTGCCTAATGTATTGGGGTGCTCCTATGTTGGGTGCATATCTATTTATAATTGTTATATCTTCTTCTTGGATTGATCCCTTGATCATTACGTAGCGTCCTTCCTTGTCTCTTGTAGCATTCTTTATTTAAAGTCTATTTTATCTGATATGAGTAATGCTACTCCAGCTTTCTTTTAATTTCTATTTGTGTGGAATATCTTTTTTCATCCCCTCACTTTCAGTCTCTATGTGACCCTAGGTCTGAAGTGGATCTCTAGTAGACAGCATATAGATGAGTCTTGTTTCTGTATCCATTCAGCCAGTCTATGACTTTTGGCTGGAGCATTTAATCCATTCACATTTAAGGTAATTATCAATATGTACATTCCTATTACCATTTTCTTTATTGTTTTGGGTTTGTTTTTGTAAGTTCTCTACTTCTCTTGTGTTTCCCACTTAGAGAAATTCCTTTAGCATTTGTTATACAGCTCACTTGGTGGTGCTGAATTCTCTTAGCTTTTGCTTGTCTGTAAAGCTTTTGTTTTCTCCATCAAATCTGAATGAGATCCTTGCCAAGTAGAATAATCTTGGTTGTAGATTCTTCCCTTTCATCACTTTAAATATATCATCCCACTCCCTTCTGGAATGTAGAGTTTCTGCTGAGAAATCAGGCGTTAACCATTTGGGAGTTCCCTTGTATGTTATTTGTCATTTTTCCCTTGTTGCTTTTAATATTTTTTTTTGTCTTTAATTTTTGTCAACTTGATTACTATGTGTCTCAGCATGTTTCTCCTTGGGTTTAACCTGCCTGACACTCTCTGTGCTTCCTGGACTTGGGTGGCTATTTCCTTTCCCATGTTAGAGAAGTTTTCGACTATAATCTGTTCACATATCTTCTCAGGTCCTTTCTCTCTCTGTTCCTTTTCTGGAACCCCTATAATGTGAATGTTGTTGCGTTTAATGTTGTCCCAGAGGTCTCTTAGGCTGTCTTCATTTCTTTTCATTCTTTTTTCTTTATTCGGTTCCACAGCAGTGAATCTCACCATCTGTCTTCCAGGTCACTTACCCATTCTTCTCAGTTATTCTCCTATTGGTTCCTTCTCGTGTATTTTACATTTCAGTTATTGTATTGTTCATCTCTGTTTGTTTGTTCTTTAATTCTTTCTAGGTGTTTGATCTTTAATTCTTTTATGTCTTTGTTAAATATTTCTTGCATCTTCTCGATCTTTGCCTCTATACTTTTTCTGAGGTCCTGGATCATCTTCACTATCATTATTCTGAATTCTTTTTCTGGAAGATTGCCTATCTCCACTTCATTTAGTTGTTTTTCTGGAGTTTTATCTTGTTCCTTCATCTAGTACATAGTCCTCTGCCATTCGTTTTGTCTGTCTTTCTGTGAATGTGGTTTTTGTTCCACAGGATGCAGGATTGTAGTTTTTCTTGCTTCTGGTCTCTGCCCTCTGGTGGATGAGGCTATCTAAGGGCTTGTGCAAGCTACCTGATGGGAGGGACTGGTGGTGGGTAGAGCTGGGTGTTGCTCTGGTGGGTAGAGCTCAGTAAAACTTTAATCCACTTGTCTGCTGATGGGTGGGGCTGTGTTCCCTCCCTGTTGGTTGTGTGCCCTTAGGAGACTCAGCACTGGGGCTAATGGCAGACTCTGGGAGGGCTCAGCCAAGCAGTCCTTCCCAGAACTTCTGTTACCAGTGTCCTTGTCCCCATGGTGAGCCACAGCCACCCCCCGCCTCTGCAGGAGACCCTCCAACACTAGCAGGTAGGTCTGGTTCAGTCTCCTATGGGGTCACTGCTCCTTCCCCCTGGGTCCTCATGTGCACACTACTTTGTGTGTGCCCTCCAAGAGTGGAGTCTGTGTTTCCCCCAGTCCTGTTGAAGTCCTGCAATCAAATCCTGCTAGCTTTCAAAGTCTGATTCTCTAGCAGTTCCTCCTCCCGTTGCCTGACCTCCAGGTTGGGAAGCCTGACGTGAGGCTCAGAACCTTCACTCCAGTGGGTGGACTTCTGTAGTATAATTGTTCTCCAGTTGGTGATTCACCCATCCAACAGTAATGGGATTTGATTTTAATGTAATTTCGCCGCTCTTACTGTCTCATTGTGACTTCTCGTTTGTCTTTGGTTTCTTTTTTGGTGAGTTCCAGTGTCTTCCTGTCGATGATTGTTCAGCCGTTAGCTGTGATTCTGGTGGTCTCGCAAGAGGGAGTGAGTGCATGTCCTTCTACTCTGCCATCTTGAACCAATTTCCACATGTTTACTTTTTCTCTAGTGAGAATATTTAAGTTCTACTTGCTTAGAAAAGTTCATTTATATAATACAGTGTTATCAGCTGTAGTCACCGTGCGATATATTAGATCCTCAGACCTTATTTGTTTTATAACTGTATAACTGAAAATTTGTACCTTTTCACAAACATCTATTTCTCCCATCCACCAACCCCTGGCAACCACTTTTCTACCATTTCCATGAGTTTGACCACATTTTTTTTTTCATATATTATATTTTCTTTATCCATTCATTTGTTGCCAGACACTTAGATTGTTTTCATACCTTGCCTATTGTGAATAATGCTGCTATGAATCTGAAGGTGCAGATAGTTTTCTGAGATGATTTCATTTCTTTGGGATATATACCCAGAAGTGAAATTGTTGGATCATATGGTACTTCTAGATAAAATTTCTTCAGGAAACTCCATACTCTTTTCCATAGTGGCTGTACCAGTTTACATCCCTACCAACAGCATACAAGTGTTCCCCTTTCTCCACATCCTTGCCTTGTTATCTTTTTTAAAATAATAGACATCCTAACAGGTATAAGGTGGTAGCTCGTTGTGGTTTTATTCTGCATTTCCCTGATGATTAGTGATGTCAAGCACCTTTCCATGTACCTATTGACTATTTGTATGTTTTCTCTAGAAATATATCTAGTCAGATCCTTTGTCCATTTTTAAATTGATTTATTTGATTTTTTTTTTTTTTTGCTATTGAGTTGTATTCCTTGTATATTGTGGATGTTAACTGCTTATCAGATGTGGTTTGGAAATATTTTCTTCCATTTCTTGGTTGCCTTTTAATTTTGTTAATTGTTTCCTTTGCTGGGCAGAAGGTTTTAAGTCTGATAGAGTCCTACTTGGTTATTTTGCTTCTGTTGCCTTTGCTTTTGGTGTCAAATCCAAAAAATCATTGCCAAGATTGATGTCAAGGAGCTTACTCTGTTTTCTTATCTCTCTGTGTGATACCTCCAGCTTTAGTTCCTCATTCTCATGATCCCTTAGGCAATTCAGGTTCTTTTGTGGTTCCATACAAATTTTAGGATTGTTTTGTCTATTTCTGTGAAAAATACTACTGAAATTTTGATAGGGATTCCACTGAATCTGTAGATGGCTTTGAGTAGTATGGACATTTTTGCAGTATTAATTATTCCAATCTGTCAGCACAGAATATCTTTCCATTTATTTGTGTTATTCAGTTTCTTTTACGAATGTTTTATAGTTTTAGGAACACAGATATTTTACCTCCTTGCTTAAATTTATTTGTAGGTATTGCTTTTGATGATATTGTAAATGGAATTATTTGCTTCTCTTTCTGTTAGTTTGGTGGTGATATATAGAAATGCAAATAATGTTATATTGATTTGGTAGCCTGCAGCTTTACTAAATTCATTTATTAGTTCTGACAGTTTTTTTGGGGGGGTATTGTCTTTTGAGCTTTCTATATTAAATGTCACGTAATCTGCAGATAGAGACATTTTACTTTTTCCTTTGCCATTTGAATGCCTTTTACTTTCGTTTCTTGCCTAATTGCTCTGGCTAGGACTGCCAGTACTGTGTCGAATAAAAGTTGTGAGAGTGGTTACCCTGATTTTGTTCCTTATCTTAGAGGAAAAACTTTCAGCACTTTAGCATTGAGTATGATGTTAGCCGTGGGCTTAACTATATATGGCCTTTACCATGTTGTGGTAAGTTTCCTCAATACCCAGTTTGTTGAGAGTTTTTATCATCAATGGATGTTGAATTTTGTCAAATGCTTTTTCTGCCTCTATTGAGAGGATCATGTTACTTTTATCCTTCATTGTACAGTATTAACATGATATATCACATTTATTGATTCGTGGATGTTGAATCACCCTTGCAACTTTGGAATCCCACTTGATCATGGTATATGATCCTTTTAATCTGTTGTTGAGTTCAGTTTGCCAGTATTTGTTGGATTTTTGCATGGTCAAATATGACACTATTAAGGGCTTCTACTTGAAAACAAAGTTAGGGATAGATGTGCATGATACATCTAAGGTGCATTTAAATTCAAAGTATTAATTGCTTTTTAAAATTTAGGCCTGATGCTTTTTACATTTGTCCTAGGATCAAGCTGGCATTGATATTTGTTTCAAAAACATGATCCCTTCTTTAAAAAGGTGGTGGTGAGATACTTTTCAGCTAAATTTATATATCCCCTTCACAATTTTTGCTATGTATGTGTGCTAACTCTATTACCTCTTTAAATCAACTCACATTTGCTTAAATGTAATTTATGAAGCTCTAAATCACTACTGTAAACTGGATAATGTTATTGCTTGTCATGAGGAAAAGATAAATACAAATAAAAACTGTTCTTAAATCCCAGCTGGTTACCATTGCTTCCTAAACTTTTTGTTAGAGATATTATCAGTACCAGAAATATGTTACAGACTTAGTAACACCAAACTGAGTCTTCCACCTTGGGAAATCAGAAGGTAGAATTAAAAGAATTTTGAATATTAAGAAAACTGAAAAAGAATAGAAAAAATTATTATAATTCAACATATACATAATGCCATTTCAGTGGCACCACCTAAAACCGAAAGGAGTATCAAACAGCTGTGAAGCAAAATGTCCCCTCTTTTTCACAACTAATATTGTACATCTTCCTCCATTAAAATTCATGTAGAAAATCTGACTTATCAAAAGATTTATGTAGGGGATAGGAGTAAAAAATGTCTTACTTCACTAAAAGCTAATCTAGGTAACATTTTTGGGATCATCCCAGCTGACCTGTTTTGCAATATTTCTGCAAACTGTATTTATAGTGTGTATCCCTTGACCCATTGACCTATATATTACCACAGCACCTGCCTTCTGCTCTTCAAAGCTAAGTTCATTCCCCTCTGCAATACTCCTTTGGCTCAACAAGGGCTCTAGGCACCCAAGCCTGGAATATCATCATGGGGGTGGCCGGCAAAGCCTGAGATGGGCACTAGGCAATGCCCCAAGGATTACACATCAGCAGGAACATACCTTGACCTCAAAGGTGAGAACAGATTCATCCCAGGCAGTCCTTCCCTACCACTGGCCAATGTTTCAAGCCAACAGCCAGGTATTTACAACATGAGAAAGATGGAAATTGTAAAAGGCAGCATGACAAGCACAAAGACTTTAAAGGGTTTTAGCAGCAGACCTTTCTGAGAATTGGTCACATAGTCATTATCCTGCAGGAGAAGCTTAGCAGCTTCACCTGATTCCTGGGAAGCTCCACAGTTGCCCCCTGAGGGGCATTAACCAGGGCTGCAGGTATCAGTCACCTGGGGGCATTTAAAATGCCCATAGCCAGCCTCATTCTTAGAGACTGTGTTTTAATTGGTGGGGAGTAGCTACAGAAGTATTTTCAAAGAGCTCCCCAAGAGGTTATGAGGTACAGTCAAGGTTGAGAGCCAAGAAGTCATCATACTTAACAGACTGTGTCCATTGCTGGGGCTTTAACAGCAGTCAAGGACCCCAGCCTGGATTGGGGATGGGAAGGTGAAGCAGGCTCCTCCAGTGTTAGATGCCAAGACTGTGCTGGTAGCTTGATTAGGCCAGCTGTGTTGTCTGTCTCCTGAGAAACAGGCAGCCTAGATTCCTGGGCCAGGGGTGACCACTGTAATAATTGGTAAAATAACATTGGAAAGAAAGCTAAAAAAGAATTCCCATGTAAATTTTAACTTAGCTAAACAAATTAAGGATCTAGTTGTTTAAGCATCTTGATCTCTCCAGTTCACATCTCATGGCTAGAGAAGGGTCGTCGACTTATCCAGTTAGTACCTTCTTTTCTTCATTTCTCCATGTGCCTGGTTTTTTTTTCGGTGTTTTTTTGTTTGGTGTTTTTTTGCTTTGCTTTGTTTATTCTTCTTTTTTATATTTATTTTTTAATTGAAGTATAGAATCTGTCTTTTTCAGATTCTTTCCCCATATAGGTTATTACAAAATATTGAGTATAGTTCCCTGTGCTATACAGTTGATCCTTGTTTAAGTGCCTGTTGTTCTTAAGCTAAGGTTATATATGTACCTTCAGAGGTGGGATGAGATCCATGTGTATCTAGACACAGACACTTCTCTATCTATGCTCTGTGTAATTTCTCATTATCAAATGGTTGGTTGCATAAAATTTAAAGTGGTGCTACTGAAACAATATCTATGAATAGAACGGTATAGGTAGAACATTGATTTTCAGCTGATTTCAAAACATTAATGAAAAATCAGATCAGTTATAATCCTAGATAAAAATAAATCTTTATAAAAGTGAAATGACTTAATAAGAAAAGTCACCCCATCTTCCCGTTGGAGCCAGCAGAGGCATCATAGTGTCATTTGTTATTCTGGCAGAATCAGCACATCCTCTCCTCCCACAGGTTTGAGCTCCATGTGCTGATTCTGAGTGACAGGAACAAATGTCATTCCAACCACCCTCTCTGCAGGAGGAGGACTCCTGGGTACGACGCTGGTCTTCTTCCTTGCTGGGGTACTGCAAAGCTTGATTAATGTTTGCAAAACACTTGGAGGACCTTATATAGAAATTACTATGTAATTGCAAAAGATTACTGTGAGGGAAAATGTTAGCAAATCTTACTAGGAGAGGAAGAGGGTTTATTTGGTAGACCTTATGCTTTACTTTGAAAATTATATCAGACAGAAGTGAATTGATGTTATAAGCACCCAGGAATAAAGGGAGTTATCTTAAGAATAATGGTCTATAAATCCAAAGTATTGTCTCATGGCTCAGTTTAATTTTGTTTAAATTCAAGTATTAGTACAAACCTAACCACCTACATTAAAATCATTTGTTACAGCGATTAAGATCTGCTGTTTATATGATATCTGTCTCCTAAAAACGTGCTTGTGCATAAGGATCTTTAGTTTTCTATGAATTTGAACCAGAAAACATACCCCAGCCACCAAGATCATAATTGGATTTACTTTGAGGTCTTTCTTTCTCCACATATCTTTTGGATGTCTGTCAGAGCTGCATATTGTGTTTGTTGGATTATTTCTTGGGAAACTTCAGCAACATCAGAACATCACAACATCATTTTATTAGTTTTGGGTTTTTTTGAAGCAGAACATCTGAGCTGAACATGTTTGTCTGATAACACAATTTCATAACCTTGTAACTTGTAGTGGTTTCCCCACCCCCCAGACCATTTTATGGTTCAATGTTAATCTTATCTGTTGATTCTCATTTCAGGGCTAATGGATTAAGTAGACTCATTATTCAAGCCAATTCATAGAAACCGAGGTTTGCAAACCCCCGTTACTGTGTGGCTCAGGGCTTGAATGGCTGGGAGTTGAGCAACCCAACTCAAACGGTGCTTTCTCTTGGGCCCAAAGCCACTTCTGCTTACACCCCAACCTACAGGAGCTGGAGTCTAGATCCCAAGAGCCAGCCCTTGCCCAGTCTGTGGGACAGTGCCCCAACTGTTGGGAGAGCAGCTGGGTTGCTGCAGCAATGCAGGATTTGCCAATAACTTTCTTTACCCAGGAAGGGCTGTTGATCCAAGACATTCCTGGAATGGATTAGAAGCTATGGCCAGGTGTGAGATGGAGGGGAGTGAAAAGATAATGTTCTCTAAGAGAACAGGCCAAAATATGGTGGTGATTTTGTTAGGCGTTGAGGTTTCAGGTGTGTGCAAGTCTCAGGGCAAGAGGTAGGAACTAGAGACCCCTGGTCATCAAACTAAGACATGTTGCTTGGAGTGGGATCCAGAGAACCCAGAGATGATGTCAAAGACAAAAGTGTTGCTGAATTGAACTTGGTTCTGCTCTCCTGCCTCACTGTGAAGCCAATTTGTTGACACCTGGCTGTAGTGAAGGAAAATACAGCATTATTGCAGGCACCAAACAAGGAGAACAGGCAGTTTATGTTCAAAAGACCTGAGATCCACTATGGCTTTCCGGGAAGGATTTTTAAAGGCAAACTTAGGAGTGAGGGCTGCCAGGTCCATGGCTTTCTTCTGATCTGTTGGTGGTGAGGTAACAGAGTGATGTTTCAGGAATCTTAATAATCAATCTTCCAACCAGTCTGGGGTCAGCATGTAATCACCATCTTCCACCTGGACCAGCATCTTAGTTTCTCAGAACAACTCAAAGATATGAGTCAGATTGTTAGCTATATTCCTTGAGGAGGAACTAGGATTGTTTTATTGCTGAACTATTATCATTACTTCTCTTGATAGAGAGGTTAATCTTAAACTTTGCAGGGGAGCTCAGTTTTAGGGGGACTCAGTTTCAAAAGCAAGGAACAGGGGCCAAAGGCAAGTTTTTCTGAGGGGGCAAGTAATGGCAGCTGGGTTGCTTGTACTGTTGCTCTACAGCAGTCACCTGATTAGGTCTCACTCCTGATTACAAACCGTGAGTACCTTGAATATCCTCTGTGGTACAACCAGGCTCAAATCTGACAGTCCTGAACTCTGTCTGGGTTCCATGCTACCCAAGGCAGCAGTGGTAGAGAAACCACCCTTCTATCCTTGTGATCCTTCTGTGTTCTGAGAAAAGACTCACTGAAGGACTAACCTGGCCTCGCATGGTCCCAGATAAGACCTACCTCCACCTTTCCTCAGGGACTTGCCTATTTTATAAAACCTTGTTTTCTCCCTCTCTGAGACCGTCCTCATTAATGAATATTCTCTCTATTGAAATTGCCTGAATAAAATCATTTCCTTAACTGTTGGATGCATTTTCTTTCACAAGTCCAAACTCTTTAGCATTTCACAGAAGGCCCTTCATGGTCCAAGTCCAGGCTCCTCTTCTGCTGCTCTTCCAACAAACCCTGTGCTCAGACCCATGGTCTATTCACATCTTACAATTAGCACCACGTTCTCCTGGGGCTCTCTGCGTTTACACAAGCTACACCAACTGGGCAGAACTCCTTGCCCACTTCATCTTTCCACCTAGTCCCAAATCATCCCTCAAGACTAAACAGAGCTATCCCCTCCTTTCTGGAAGCCTTCCTCAATTCCCTCCACAACTCATAGCATGTTGTTTACCTACATCAGAGTACTTAGCACACTAGTTTGGGCATATTGTGTTATAAGTCTCCCATTTATTTACCTTAAAACAGATAAAACCCTATTAGACTCCAAAGTAATGTGGTATGTGGTGAGAAAGTACTTCATAAATGTTTGCTGGAAAAAAATCTGCCTGATTAATGATCATAGGGTTAAAGTGGACGGGCTATGGCAATAACCACCTTTGTGCTGTTTATGTGGGAATGAGCATTGCTGCTGTTCTGATTTGATTGATAGCTCTCACCCTTTACAGATGAGAAGTCCTAATTAAATGTCAAAAGAGACTAAATTGCAATGCGTGAATTGTCTCTTAATTAAAGATAGAAAGCAATGGAATTATATGATCTGGTAATTGTTTAAAGTGACCATGCTGAATTCTTAGACTCATCCTCAGTTTCTTTACGGCCTCAGCTCCAGATTAGAGCTGGGGAGCAGGCATTGCAATGTCAAAAGCAGGGCCCCAAGAAGGAAACCTTGGGCTACCTAAATGAGAGTCTCCCTCCCTACATTCTTTTCTCTTTTTCCTTCCTCTTTCTTTCTCTTTCACATTTTAGTTCACTCTTGGCCAAATTTTAGTCATTACCGCTGAGGATACTTCTAAAATTCCTACCAATTTTAAGTCCCATTTATATTTTTATGTGGCTCATGTCTTATTTTCTCATTTTCTCAATGTACACAAAAGGCAAACTTGATGTGACAACCTTAAACAGTAACCAGTATTGCTTGTCATGACCCAAAAGTCACCCCCAAAATATATAACATATCCTAGGTTTCTAGCCTGCCAGGAAATCTCCACCCTGATGGAGCAGAAAAATTCAAAAGGGGCCCCTCCCTAGGATCCTGGTTAACTCTAGAGGATTCTCTGCTTTGCATGAGCTGAAAGGCTGTGTTTAAAATTACCATTCAGGGCCTACCTAAAGCCAGGTAGCTTACAAGTCACCATTTTAAGGCAAGGCAAGAAAAATTTAAACAAAATTTTTCCCTGCCTGTTCTCTCTCTCCCCTCTAGGGTGCCTTGTGCATCTGCATTATGTGTTAACCAGACCTCCTCAATGGCAGAAATACCTGCTCAACCATGAAGATCAGTTTTGCTCCTTCTGGTGCCAGCCATGTAACTCCTTAGATGATAATATTCCTTTCTAAATTCTGTAAGGGGTTACAATGACCCAGCACTCACCTTAAATATGCAGACATCTTTGGTAAACTTTATGTAAAATGCCAATATATCATTGCCCTTAAAGACAGCAACTGGTGCAGAACAGACTGGTCAGATGACCTGAGGAGGTACTGGGCCTCACCTAATGGAAGTTCTTAGCTTAAATACTTAATTATGACCTATTCATGTTAGTAGCTATATTACTGGCATTCTGCCTATTTTACAAGATTGTTTCTTGTATTACCAAATGTGTGACTGAGCCTCAGATAAAATTAACAATTAGGTGACTTGAAACAATTGACCAAATATATAGTTCTATAAGATCAATGATTGTAATAGTGTAACTTTAGATATAGGAAGAAGCAACTAGAGGGAAACCATTTCCTGGACCATAAAAGACTAGTAAGACAGGTGATTGAGAGACTTTTGGCTACTGTTAACAGGACCTAGTCCAGTAATAGCACATTGAGTGGCCCATCAATGAAATCCTTGCCTGACCTGGGAATGAGCATTCCTAGCACCATGGGACAAATTGGTCGCGAGATGCTTCCCAAATTTGGTCGAAATTAAGATAGAAAGGGAAGGGATTGTGGAATAATGTTGCCCACCATTCAGTTCTACAAGAATCAAGCCATTAGCCACTACAATCGTTGACTTACAATACACACTGAAAGGAATTCAGGGCAAAGATCAGGATGAAGCACTCTGTGCTCTAGGAAAACTGGCAGAACAGGGCTTCAGGTAGTTAGATATTTTCAGGAGCTACTTTTTATGAACCTGGATTCTTGAATCTTAGAAAGCACTAAACCTTTAAGCTATCTGTTCCTAGTGGCAGCAGCAATCTTCTCCTGAGATTGCATGTACTCCTTTGCCAAAATCACATAGATACTGACCTCCCCCTTTACCTTTTTGTGACAGTTCTCAGAACTCTCTGAGAGACTCTCTCCCAGGCTATAATCCTCAGTTTGGTTCGAATAAAAATTCCCATTTTTTCTTTAGATCGACCATTGATTAATTTTTTCATTGCCATCAATGGTGTCATGGACCACTGCTGATACATGTACCATACTTTGGATGACATTGCTGGAGTTTTCAGTATCAAAATAGTTGAAAACCTTGTTACTATCTGTGTCGAGTAGTACAGATATTTTTCACTTATGTGCCACAAACAATTCTGATTAACATCTTCCCTATTTTACTTTCCATCCCTTTTAACCACTTCAGATGTGTTGCTCTGGGCCCCTCTCCATGTCCCTTTAAAAATTGTGCAGTTAGAATTTGGAACTGACATTTAGCAAGCACCTATTTTAAGGTAATTTACATGGTCTATCTCTATTAATCCTCATAACAAACTTGAGAATTAGATATCATGATCCCTACTTCACAGATGATGTGAAAATTCAGCTGATCAATACAGAGCTAGGATTTAACTGGCCCATTTGTTCACCCCTACTCAGTGCTGCCTCTGAGAATGAGCTGGAGTTTTTTCAGTAGTCAAGTCATGGCTGAGGATCATGGTAGCCCTGCCTCCAGGTTCCTACTTGCTATATTCCAAGTGATAAAATCAAATCAGTATGCCGATGACTCATTTTCAGTTTGGGATCACTATGATCATTTCATTCAGAGATGACAGATAGGTTTCATCTGAATGTCAATGCCAAACAACAGGCAGAAACTACCTAGGGCTCTGCATTGGGAGACTGTTTCAGGGTTTCTCAGGAAAGGATGATTAATTAGAGATGTCTCCCACAGGCTCTGGAGCAGGGAGTGGCAGCCTGAGTACTATGCATTTGCTATGCTTACTGTAATCTTTTCTGGAAATACATATGTGCTTGGTCATTTCCCAGTTAGCATTTACATGCTTTCAATTTTCTCCCCTTATTTATAATGTAGCAGTTGTCCTTTTGGTTTCACATTACGTCTTGGGCTACCCAAGTATGAAATTTAAATTCAGTTTTGTGAAGGTGCTAGCAAACCTCATTACTTCTCTTCTTTACATAACCCGATATTATCTACCTACCTAAGGTGATATAGCATAAACTAATACAGGTACCTGAGAGGGAGCAGCATACGCCACTCCAAAATGTACCACTTTGGCATGTGGACTCTTTTGAGCTAAAGGCAATTAAGACCAAGCAGACTCAGGAAAAGCCTCTTTGCCTCTCTCTTAACTGCCTAAAAGAATTTAGATAGAGGGCCTGTACCAGGAGAGAGCTAGTACCAAAGATAACTTTTTATATCAGAAAGACTCATCGGCATGGCTGGGCGTACATTTGTTTCCCAAACATCTGCTCTTGTCATCTGCCTCTGATTTGTCTTCTTTCCCTTTGAAGCTCCAGAGTCCTCTTCCGTTTTTTAGCTCAGGATGGCACATAAGCATCAATTGCCTGACTGCCTTTGAGTCTGATATTTTTATGGGACTTCAGTATTTACAAAGTTTTTTTTTCTCCTTCAATCTGTATTATGTCAAATTAATTATTAGGCCAGCCAAATAACCTAGAAGGTGTCAGAAAGGGAGAAATTATCCTCTGCACCTCTAGGTTCTTCTGGCTGGTCTATGAATTAAACTGACATGAGACAGATTAACAGGAGAAAACCAAACTAAAGTTTAATGACATGTATACATGGGAGAGACTCAGGAAAACTGAGTAACTCACTAAAATGGCTGAAACCCTCACATTAAATACCATCCTCAGCTACAGACAAAAGAGGATGTTGAGAATGGGGAGTCAGTTAGGGAGGTTACCAGGAAAAGCACAGTAAATGAGGGTAAGTTTGTTACTCAGGTATAAGTCCTGGCCTTCTCCATTGTTAAGTTCCTGGAGGTTCAGTTATCCTCCTCTTCCAGGAACAGGGAGGGAGATACCCTTACAAATGGAGATTTCTCTTATAAGTGTTTCTTACAAAATGGTAACTCCTACTTGGTTATCAGTTTTTCCCATGTCTGTTGTTTCTTAGAAAATAACCAGCTTAAAATAATTAATATGCCAAAGAAACATATTTTGGGGTGGCAAATTTTGCTCCCCTACAAAGGGAAGAAGGGAAGGTTTTCCTGCCTTACATATTTCACAGAAACAGCCACTAGAACTGTATGCCTCCATGAGATTTTATAATCTGTTAAAAATAAATTTCACAAAATACACGATAAGGTTTTGCCAATTTTTGTGCTTGTGATTCCTTAATCCAAAATTGTTTGCCTCTGACTGAACAAGTCCAAAATAAAATGGATTACATAATTCATTTCCAATTTCATATATCATATTTTTCCAAGCTTGAAGACCAGTTTAAAGGTTCAGAAACAGCTTTGGTCATTTAAGAATTTTACCATTTAATTTGTTAACTGGAATTCAGTAAAAGTGATTTTGAAAATTTATCTATGGTTTTTAAAGCACCAAATCACCATTTTTCTTCCCTTTTAAATGTAAGTAGTCCCCAGATAACCAGTTTGGAAATAGATTTGCAATGAGTATCTAAGAACGTCTTATTTTCTAATATTCATACAGAGACAATAAAATTCTTTTCCCTGATATAATTTTTTGATATAAGTATGGAATATATATGAAAGGGAGTGAAAACATACACATATTATGGTTGAATTTAAAATTCTTGTAGGGAATTTTAGGGAGTAAGGAAAACATAGTAACTTTTTCCCTACGGATGAAGTTCTAAGAACGATTTCATCTTTGTGAGTTATTCATAATTAGAATATTCTAAGCTTTGTATTTGCATACTGATTCTTAGTAAAAAAAAAAAAAAAAAAATGTTGGTCCTGGCAACTAAAATTACCTGCTCCAAATTATGGTATTTTCTCTGAGAGTTTTGCTTTTCTGTTACCCCAACCAAAGGCAAATGAAATAAGAGACAGCACAGTCATATGGCAGTCTCAAGAGAAAATTCATTTTAATTGCATTGATCTTACTTCATAAGGTTAAATACAATTGTTCCCCAAGTTGTATATCATTTTTATTGAGGTTAATGTTGAGTCAAGATCTAATTTCAGCAGCTCCTTAAAGTTATTTGAACTGTTTCCTCCAGCTACATGATGATACTTATTGTTCATCTGAAATTCCAATTCACGACATCTTATTCCATTCATAAGTAGTTGGATGCGATTTTAGTAAATTGTGTTTAAAAATAAGAGTATGTGCTAGTCAAGTAAAGAAACTTAAGAAGACTTCAATTTCTGAACTATGGTAAACATGATAACATAAAATAAGTTTGTGGTTGTTTAGAAAGCTTTTACAATATGGCCTCACATTCTTTGAATCTCCTCCCATTAAGAGGTGAAGTATATACCCCTCCCATTGAATTTATGTAGGTTTTGAAGATTTCAACGATATAGTTCAGCAGCGACATTAAATGATCTATGAAAACCTGAAACTTGTTTGCTGGCAAACTTGCTCTTGGAGCCCTAAGCCACATGTAAGAAGTTCAGCTACCTGGAGGGCATCATGCTTCAGAAGCTCCCTGTAAGTTTCCTAGCTGACAGTTCTGGTTGAGTCCAGCCTTCCTGCCATCTGCACAAAGCCTCCAGACATGAGTAAAGATGTCTCCATAGAATTCTGGTCCCCAGTCCTTTGAATCACCTCCAGCTATTTACATCTCTGCAGCTTGAGGTCCCAGACATCATGAAACAGAGACAATCCATCCTCACCATGCTCTGTATGAATTCATCACTTACAGAATCCATGAGCACAGTAAAATGCTTCTAAGTTCTAGGGTTTTTTGTTATTCAGTAATAGTAACTGAAAGGTAGCTTGGTACCTGAAAAGGGGACACTATCATAATAAAACCTAAAAATGTTATATTGGTTTTGGGGCCAGGGAGCAGATGGAAGCTTGATGGACATTGAGGGACTGAGGGGAAATATTGAAGGAAATTGAGAGAGATGTTTTGAGAAGTTGAAGGAAAGAGGATCCTTGTTACTCTTAGTGGAAAGTTTGGTAACACTGTCACCTGTGGTAATATGGAAAATGGAAAATATACCTAATGAACTCAGTGATCTAGCTGAAGAGAGTTTTGTGCAGAATATCAAAGGTATCTCCTGGCCTCATCTATCTGCCTGTTTAAAAATGTGATAAAAGAAGGATACACTGAAGAGTAGAGTTTGGAAAAAAATGAAAAAGACACAAGTGAGTTTTCCCAGCTAGTAAGTAGAGTGTTCTCAAAGTAAGAAAGGACCTCAGGAGAAAGATCAGATCCTAGCTGCTGTCAGGAAAATGGGAACATGGGGAAAAGACAGTACTCAGGGTGTGATTTATAAACCTGTGTTTAAAACTCACAAAAATTTAAGGTGGGGCCTCACAGACTCTTTCC
>NW_006797597.1:138584-197029 GCF_000442215.2 Lipotes vexillifer
AAAAAACCCCCAAATATTCTAGGGATCTTAAAGGTGTGCCTTACAGACATTCTCCATTAAACATAGGCTTTCTAAGAACAGCTGAATGTAATGACAGACAAACCTAAGAACCTTAAAGGCATTGTTCCACAGCAGGCTCAGAGGAGGCCCAAAGTAGAGAAAGGCTTCCTAGCAGAGATTTCTAGGTATGTCTAATGAAATATAAATGGACAAACAGGAAACATAATTTTTAAAGAAATTATATGTGCTTGGAATAAAAGGGACAGAAATAATATAAAATGAAAGGAGGGCTTTGAACCCATGAACTTCTATGGGCAGGAAGCAAATTGAGAATACTTAACAGATGCAAAATTGGGTGATTTATTTTGGGAAAAGAAGGATGACACAGAAAGTGAAACCATGAACTCAGAGTGTGGAGCCTAGAATCATGATGATCCACTTCCAAGAAGACCCTGATCAAGGAACTGGCAACATGGGCTTGACTGGTTTCAGAATTGCTATGGGCCAGTGACTGCTGTGTGCCTCTGGTTCTCCCCACCACCCCCCTTTTTTAAATTGATGTGTGGTTGACTTATAACATTATATTAGTTTCAGGCATACAACATAGTGATTCAATATTTTTAAAGATTATACTCCATTTAAAGTTATTACAAAATAATGTCTATGTTTCCCTGTGCTGTACAATATACACTTGTTTATTTATTGGTTCCCCTCTTTTTCTTATTTTTTTTGGTTCCCTTCTTTTTGATCAAGAGTATCACAGTAATTCTAGACCTGTCCTGCCTCTGTATGTTTGCAATATAGGGGCCAGATAACTTGTCCCTTTAGTTCACAGTTTTTGTTTTTGTTTCTAATTAATTTATTTAATTTATTTATTTTTGGCTGCGTTGGGTCTTCATTGCTGTGCATGGGCTTTCTCTAGTTGCAGTGAGCGGGGGCTACTGTTCGTTGCGGTGCACAGGCTTCTCATTGTGGTGGCTTCTCTTTGTTGCAGAGCACAGGCTCTAGGCTCACAGGCTTCAGTAGTTGTGGCTCACAGGCTCTAGAGCACAGACTCAGTAGTTGTGGCACACAGGCTTAGTTGCTCCGCGACATGTGGGATCTTCCTGGACCGGGGCTTGAATCCATGTCCCCTGCGTTGGCAGGCAGATTCTTAACCACTGCGCCACCAGGGAAGCCCCAGTTCACAGGTTTTTCAACCAGGAGAAATCATATCTGAGGACCCCAGGGGTCTCATCCACATCTGGACCTGATTTAGATAACAAGATCCTAGACCTCAATCCTGAACTTAATATTGTAGAATCATGGGACTTTTGTGAGTTCTTGACAGAGAGTATGTTTTGTATGTGGGAAGAATGTAAATACTTATGGCCACTGGGCCAATTGTGGCAGTTGAATAACGTGGCCACAAATTCTTTGACACTTTTCTCTTTTTTTACATCTTTATTGGAGTATAATTGCTTTACAATGGTGTGTTACTTTCTGCTTTATAACAAAGTGAATCAGTTATACATATACATATGTTCCCATATCTCTTCCCTCTTGCGTCTCCCTCCCTCCCACCTTCCCTATCCCATCCCTCCAGGCGGTCACAAAGCACCGAGCTGATCTCCCTGTGCTGTGCGGCTGCTTCCCACTAGGTATCTATCTTACGTTTGGTAGTGTATATATGTCCATGCCTCTCTCTCGCTTGACACTTTTCTCTTTAAAAGGTGAGGTGCCATAGACTTCCAATCCATGAACGCAAATATCTTTTCATTTATTTGTGTCTTCTTCAGTTTCTTTCATTAATGTCATATAGTTTTCAGTGTATAGATCTTTCACCTCATTGGATAAATTTATCCCTAAGTATTTTATTGTTTTGATGCTATTGTAAGTGGAATTGCTTTTTTATTTCTTCTTGGGATAATTTATTGCTAATATATAGAAACACAACTGATTTTTATATATCGATTTTGAAACCTGCAACTTTGCTAAATTTGTTTATTAGTTCTCACAGTTTTTTGGTGGAGGCTTTAGGATTTTCTGTATAAGATTATTTCATATGTAGATAGAGAAAATTTTACTTCTTCCTGATTGTTTGGATGCCTTTTATTTATTTATTTTTTCCTTGCTTGATTGCTCTGGCTGGAACTTCCAGCACTATTCTTAATAGGAGTGGTGAGAGTGGGCACCCTTGCTTTGTTCCTGATCTTAAGGGAAAAGCTTTTAATCTTTCGCTATTGAGTATAATGTTCTAGCCATAGATCATAGAACATCTGGTATAATGTAGGCTTGTCATATATAGCCTTTATTATGTTGAAGTATGATCTTTGTATACCCAGTTTGAGAGTTTTTATCATGAACGGATATTTAATTTTGTTAAATGTTTTTTCTGCATCTATTGAGATGATTGTGATTTTTATCTTTCATTTTATTAAGTGATGCATCACATTGATTGAGTTGCATATGTTGAACCCTCTTTGTATCCCAGGGGTGAATCCCACTTGATCACAGTGTATGATAGTTTTAATGTGCTGTTGAATTGGGTTTGCTAATATCCTGTTGAGAATTTTTGCATCTAATTGATCAGAAATATTGGCCTATAGTTTTCTTTTCTTGCAGTGTCGTTATCTGGCTTTGGTATCAAGGTAATGTCAGCCTCATAAAATGAGTTTGGGAGTGTTTCCTCCTCTTTGATTTTCTTTTGAGGAGTTTGAGAAAGATTATATTTAATTCTTCTATAATTGTTGGATCGAATTCACCAATGAAACAATTTTGTCCTGGGTGTCTTTCTATGATTGGCTTATTTCACTTAGTGTAATATCCTCAAGCTTCATCCATGTCATAGCATATGACAGAATTTCCTTTCTTGTGTAATTACATATAATTTCCATTAATATAAATACATGATTCCACTTATATAAGGTATCTAAAATAGTTGAACTCAGAAACAGAAAATAGAATGGTGGTTGCGAGGGCTGGGAGAAGGAGGAAATGGGAAGTTGCCGTTCAATGGGTTTAGAGTTTCAGTCATATAAGATGAAAAGGTTCTAGATGTCTGCTGTACAACATTGAGCTTATTGTTAATATACTGTAGTGTACACTGACATTTTTGTTAAGAGTAGATCTCATGTTACTTATTTTACCACAATAAAAATAAACACATAACTAAAATAAAATCAGTACATCAAAAAAAATGGTTAAGGCACTCAAAAGCTGCATATATGTCTGGAATTCAGATTATTGTAAATAATGGTCTCTCTTAAAATGTGCCTAACTGTATATGATATTCCAGATCCTCTCAGAGCACACCAGAACCTCACTTTGGTTCTGAGCACACTGTGGAGGAGGTGACGTTAGAGTTTGTCTCAGAGTACTAAGGGGTCCTGGATCCGTGGCACACAGAATGTTTGAAGGAATATATAGTCTGGCACCAAGCCGACTAAGTTGTATTCAAACACATGAAGAGTTGTCCTTGGGCAGAGAGAGACTTGTTTGCCAAAGAGCTAGACTTTAGTGGGCTAATGTTGCAGCAAGAAAGCCTTTTTTCTGTCACAGTGCCCCAAAGCTCCTCAGTGAGAGAATGCAATGTCTCATGAGGGGGTGAGTTGAGTCAAGTAGCGGCTGGGTGGCCATCTGCTAGGGAAATCATAGGAAAGTTCCTTCAGGCTCTGAAACTCATTGACTCAACAACAACACTTATCAATTAAATTAACCAATTATTCTATGTTAAGCACTGAAGGTTCAACAAGGACTCCCTCTACTCATTCTCTGCTCTGTGATGAATATTAGTTGTTATTCATAACTTGAAAAAAAATGTTGAAACCTTCTTTAGAGACATCTGTGTGCATTGACATGGTGCCCTGACGCTTGGGCTTTCTGGCCTCTGCAGTTGGGGCGATGTAACCTCCTGCTTGGAGAATCGGGCTATTGTGTCTCTGAATCAAAGAAATTTACTTCAAACCAGCATAGGAAAAATGCAGAATTTTTCTTAAGTTGTTTTTTTGTTTGTTTTTATACTGCAAGTTCTTATTAGTCATCAGTTTTATACACATCAGTGTAAACATGTCAATCCCAATCACCCAATTCAGCACACCACCATCCCCACCCCACCGGGTGGGGTTCTCCCCCCTTGGTGTCCATACGTTTGTTCTCTACATCTGTGTCTCAGCTTCTGCCCTGCAAACCGATTCATCTATACCATTTTTCTAGGTTCCACGTACATGCATTAATATATGATATTTGTTTTTCTCTTTCTGACTTACTTCACTCTGTATGACAGTCTCTAGATCCATCCATGTCTCAACAAATGACTCAATTTTGTTCCTTTTTTTGGCTGAGTAATATTCCATTGTATATATGTACCACATCTTCTTTACCCATTCGTCTCTTGATGGGCATTTAGGTTGCTTCCATGACCTGGCTATTGTAAATAGTGCTGCAATGAACATTGGGGTGCATGTGTCTTTTTGAACTATGGTTTTCTCTGAGTATATGCCCAGTAGTGGGATTGCTGGATCATACCGTAATTCTATTTTTAGTTTTTAAAGGAACCTCCATACTATTCTCCATAGTGGCTGTATCAATTTACATTCCCACTAACAGTGCAAGAGAGTTCCTTTTTCTCCACACCCTCTCCAGCATTTGTTGTTTCTAGATTTTCTGATCATGCCCATTCTAACTGGTGTGAGGGGATACCTCATTGCAGTTTTGATTTGCATTTCTATAATAATTAGTGATGTTGAGCAGCTTTTCATGTGCCTCTTGGCCATCTGTATGTCTTCTTTGGAGAAATGTCTATTTAGGTCATCTGCCCATTTTTGGATTGAGTTGTGTGTTTTTTGATATTGAGCTGCATAAGCTGTTTATATATTCTAGAGATTAATCCTTTGTCCGTTGCTTTGTTTGCAAATATTTTCTCACATTGTAAGGATTGTCTTTTTATCTTGTTTATGGTTTCCTTTGCTGTGCAAACACTTTGAAGTTTCATTAGGTCCCATTTGTTTATTTTTGGTTTTATTTTCATTACTCTAGGAGGTGGATCAAAAAAGATCTTGCTGTGATTTATGTCAAAGAGTGTTCTTCCTATGTTTTCCTCTAAGAGTTTTATAGTGTCCTGTCTTACGTCTATGTCTCTAATCCATTTTGAGTTTATTTTTGTGTATGGTGTTAGGGAGTGTCCTAATTTCATTCTTTTACATGTAGCTGTCCAGTTTTCCCAGCACCACTTATTGAAGAGACTGTCTTTTCTCCATTGTATATCTTTGCCTCCTTTGTCATAGATTAGTTGACAATAGATGCATGGGTTTATCTCTGGGCTTTCTATCTTGTTCCATTGATCTATGTTTCTGTTTTTGTGCCAGTACCATATTGTCTTGATTACTGTAGCTTTGTAGTATAGTCTGAAGTCAGGGAGTCTGATTCCTCCAGCTCCGTTTTTTTCCCTCAAGACTGCTTTGGCTATTCGGGGTCTTTTGAATCTCCATACAAATTTTAAGATGATTTGTTCTAGTTCCGTATAAACATGCCATTGGTAATTTGATAGGGATTGCATTGAATCTGTAGATTGCTTTGGGTAGTATAGTCATTTTCACAATATTGATTCTTCCAATCCAAGAACATGGTATATCTCTCCATCTGTTGGTATAATCTTTAATTTCTTTCATCAGTGTCTTATAGTTTTCTGCATACAGGTCTTTTGTCTCCCTAGGTAGGTTTATTCCTAGGTATTTTATTCTTTTTGTTGCAATGGTAAATGGGAATGTTTACATAATTTCTCTTTCAGATTTTTCATCATTAGTGTATAGGAATGCAAGAGATTTCTGTGCATTAATTTTGTAGCCTGCAACTTTACCAAATTCATTGCTTAGCTCTAGTATTTTTCTGGTGGCATTTTTAGGATTCTCTATGGATAGTATCATGTCATCTGCAAACAGTGACAGTTTTACTTCTTTTCCAATTTGTATTCCTTTTATTTCTTTTTCATCTCTGATTGCCATGGCGAGGACTTCTAAAACTATGTTGAATAATAGTAGTGAGAGTGGACATCCTTGTCTCATTCCTGATCTTAGAGGAAATGCTTTCAGTTTTTCACCATTGAGAATGATGTTGGCTGTGGGTTTGTCATATATGGCCTTTATTATGTTGAGGTTAAGTTCCCTCTATGCCTACTTTCTGGAGAGTTTTTATCATAAATGGGTGTTGAATTTTGTCAAAAGTTCTTTTTGCATCTATTGAGATGATCATATGATTTTTCTTCTTCAGTTTGTTAATATGGTGTATCACACTGATTGATTTGTGTATATTGAAGAATCCTTGCATCCCTGGGATAAATCCCACTTGATCGTGGTGTATGATCCTTTTAATGTGTTGTTGGATTCTGTTTGCTAGTATTTTGTTGAGTATTTTTGCATCTATATTCATCAGTGATATTGGTCTGTAAGTTTCTTTTTTTGTAGTATCTTTGTCTGGTTTTGTTATGAGGGCGATGGTGGCCTCATAGAATGAGTTTGGGAGTGTTCCTTCCTCTGCAGTTTTTTGGAAGAGTTTGAGAAGGGTGGGTGTTAGCTCTTCTCTAAATGTTTGATAGAATTCACCTGTGAAGCCATCTTGTCCTGGACTTTGTTTGTTGGAAGATTTTTAATTTCAGTTTCAATTTCATTATCTGTGATTGGTCTGTTCATATTTTCTGTTTCTTCCTGTTTCAGTCTTGGAAGGTTATACCTTTCTAAGAATCTGTCCATTTCTTCCAGGTTGTCATTTTATTGGCATAAAGTTGCTTATAGTAGTCTCTTAGGATGCTTTGTATTTCTGCGGTGTCTGTTGTAACTTCTCCTTTTTCATTTCTTATTTTATTGATTTGAGTCCTCTCCCTCTTTTTCTTGATGAGTCTGGCTAATTGTTTATCAATTTAGTTTATCTTCTCAAAGAACCAGCTTTTGGTTTTATTGATCTTTGCAGTTGTTTTCTTTGTTTCTATTTCATTTATTTCTGCTCTGATCTTTATGATTTCTTTCATTCTGCTAACTTTGGGTTTTGTTTGTTCTTCTTTTTCTAGTTCCTTTAGGTGTAATGTTAGATTGTTTACTTGAGATTTTTCTTGTTTCTTGAGGTAGGCTTGTATAGCTCTAAACTTCCCTCTTAGAACTGCTTTTGCTGTATCCCATGGGTTTTGGATCATCGTGTTTTCATTGTCATTTGTCTCTAGGTATTTTCTGATTTCTTCAGTGAACTCTTGGTTACTTAGTAACGTGTTATTTAGCCTCCATGTGTTTGTGTTTTTTATGTATTTTTCCCTGTAATTCATTTCTAATCTCATAGTGTTGTGGTCAGAAAAGATGCTTGATATGATTTCAATTTTCTTAAATTTACTGAGGCTTGATTTGTGACCCAATATGTGATGTATCCTGGAATATGTTCCGTGTGCACTTGAGAAGTGTAATCTGCTGTTTTTGGATGGAATGTTCTATAAATATCAATTAAATCTATCTGGTCTGTTGTGTCATTTAAACTTCTGTTTCCTTATTTATTTTCATTTTGGATGATCTGTCCATTGGTGTAAGTGAGGTGTTAAAATCCCCCACGATTATTGTGTTACTGTCGATTTCCTCTTTTATAGCTGTTAGCAGTTGCCTTATGTATTGAGGTGCTCCTATGTTGGGTGCATAAATATCATGTTGCCCTGACACTCGGGCTTTCTGGCCTCTGCAGTTGGGGCCATGTAACCTTCTGCTTGGAGAATCAGGCTATTGTGTCTGTGAATCAAAGAAATTTACTTCAGACCAGCATAGGAAAAATGTGGAATTTTTCTTAAGGTTTAACAGAGCTATTTCACAAAATACAAGGCAGGAAGTACAGGCACGTATGATGGAATCCAGACTGAGAGAGCCATCAGGGAGCCACTCTGTTTCTTTCCATGTCTGTCTCTCTGTATATCTCAAACTCTGTGGCCACATAGTCTTTTTATACCTGTAATCAGCCCATTAGCTTCATTCTTCTGTTGGCAGATGAGCTCTCTTGGCTTTTCCACACACAGTGCTGCCTCACAGGTCTACATGCAAGCTTAAAGCCATTTCCAAATATCTGAATTTCTTGCAAAGATTTTTGATTGGCTGAGCTTGGATAAGGTATGCATACCTGCTCTGGATGGTCAGTGGTGTGTGGTATAAATGTGGTCTCGGGGTTTGTCTCTATAGGTAGAAGTTAGATCTCAGAGAAACAGAGCAGTTAACGAACAGAGCAGATACCTAGGTGATAGGAAGTTTTATCACAGTACTTGATACATAGTAATTGCTAAATAAATGTTAGATTTAGATTAATTACAATTAATTATAATTGTATAATTACAATTATATAGAACATAATTACAATTACAAAGGACAGAAATGTTGACCTGAGATAGGGATTCTGCATGGGATGAACTAGGCTCATATATTAGCTAGGTGACTGGAAGTTCATGGAATTCAAATTTGTGTCTTAGCCGTAGAGAACAGACTTGGTTGCCGAGGGGGGGAGGGAGAGGGATGGATTAAGAGTTTGGGTTTAGCAGATGCAAACTAGTATATATAGGATGGATAAACATCAAGGTCCTGCTGTATAGTACAGGGAACTATATTCAATATCCTGTGACAAACCATAATGGAAAAGAATATAAAAAAGAATGTATGGGGCTTCCCCAGTGGCTCATTGGTTAGGAATCCACCTGCTAATGCAGGGGACATGGGTTCGAGCCCTGGTCCGGGAAGATCCCGCATGCTGCGGAGCAACTAAGCCCATGCACCACAACTACTGAACCTGCATGCTACAACTACTGAAGCCTGCACGCCTAGAGCCCATGCTCCACATCAAGAAAAGCCACCACAATGAGAAGCCCGCACACTGCAACGAAGAGTAGCCCCCGCTCAACGCAACTAGAGAAAAGCCCACGCACAGCAACAAGGACCCAACACAGCCAAAAATAAAAATAAAATAAAATTTAAAAAAACAAAAAAATAAGAACGTATGTATGTGTGTGTGTGTGTGTGTGTATAACTGAATCACTTTGCTGTACAGCAAAAATTAACACAACATTGTAAATCAACTATACTTCAATAAAAAAATTGTCTTAGCAAAGTTCCATTTTATAATATCGCAAGCTTCCAAGATCACTATTAATAAGTCAAGTTGGAGTTTTAAACTCAGTAATGTCAGAGATATAATTCTCTCCTAAACACACCCAACTTATAAAAAAGAAAAGGAACCAAGAGTTCAATAGGCAGTTCCTAATATGTAACATTGATTTTTGGCCAAATAAGATAGAACCAAGCTACTTCCTTGAACATTTCAAGTTTGTTCCCACATAATGACCAAAAAAATAATTTAAAAGCAACAAGAAGAATTGTTGAGTATGTTACATCTTTGAAGTCATTTTTGGAAAGTATTAGGTAAACTTCAATATTTTACTTACAATCATCCATCACTTCTCAGTAAAGCTTTCACTGGGAATATTGAAACCATCCCAATGGGGTTAAAACAGGCCCAGAGGCTCAGAAATTTGCTTTACCTGAAAATATAATCTACAGAGCTCTAAGGTCTGAGTTGGTGTGATTTTTTTTATATGACAAAGCCAATTATAGACGTATTTACTTTCTACTTACTGAGAGCTAATTTAAGCTAACATTTCATATAATATTCCTTGGGAACTAAGTCCTTTGTTTCGTAGGTAAGTAAAATTGTTTTTGACTTCAAAAGGAGTTTTGCCCATCTTAGAAACCAGACCATGTTTCTAGGCATATTACCCTTATGTGATCTCCCATTTCTCTTTACTTCTTTTTAGTTCTTTGATGTTTGAAAATTCTGGTGGACCGTGTATTAATGGATAGATACAGCTCCCATGATAGTTGACATTAATGTCTCTTCTCTTTGCCTCAACTGCAAAGATTTTAAGAAAAATTCTGTTGGCATACTCCTGACAAGTTGCACATTGTAATACATATAATAACTTAAAAATATACCAACATGTATTTAAAATACTAGGGTATGTGTTTTATAAACAGCTATACAGTCCACAGCATTGGCAGAATGCACAGATAAGATACATGTGTTCTGTTTTTGCTCTGTTGCACTAGTAAATTGCTTTTGAAATGCAGGTATGGGTCATGTAAGAGGGTAGAGAAGCTATACCAAAGGGTTGAATTTTACCAATTATTTGATATCTTTAAGAATTGATGGGGCTTCCCTGGTGGCACAGTGGTTAAGAATCCTCCTGCCAATGCAGGGGACACGGGTTCGATGCCTGGTTAGGGAATATCCCACATACTGCTGAGCAACTAAGCCTGTGTGCCACAACTACTGAGCCTACTCTCTACAGCCCGTGAGCCACAGCTACTGAGCCCACATGCTGCAACTACTGAAGCCTGCGTGCCTAGAGCCTGTGCTCAGCAACAAGAGAAGCCACCATGATGAGAAGCCCACGCACCGCAAGAAGAGTAGCCTCCGCTCGCCACAACGAAAGAAAGCTGGCACACAGCAACGAATACCCAACACAGCCAAAATTAATTAATTAATTTAAAAAAAATCAACTGATTAAAAAAAAAAGAATCGATGAGGGACTTCCCTGGTGACACAGTGGTTAAGAATCCACCTGCCAGCTCAGTATCAAAAAAACAAACAACCCAATCCAAAAATGGGCAGAAGACCTAAACAGACATTTCTCCAAAGAAGATATACAGATTGCCAACAAACACATGAGAAAGGATGCTCAATGTCACTAATCATTAGAGAAATGCAAATCAAAACTACAATGAGGTATCACCTCATACCGGTCAGAATGTCCATCATCAAAAAATCTACAAACAGTAAATTTTCTGGAGAGAGGTGGAGAAACAGTAAATTTTCAGTAAAAAATCTACAAACAGTAAATTTTCTCCACACTGGAGAGGGTGTGGAGAAAAGGGAACTCTCTTGCACTATTGGTGGGAATGTAAATTGATACAGCCACTGTGGAAAACAGTATGGAGCTTCCTTAAAAAACTAAAAATAGAACTACCATATGACCCAGCAATCCCACTACTGGGCATATACCCTGAGAAAACCATAATTCAAAAAGAGTCATGTACCACAATGTTCATTGCAGCACTATTTACAATAGCCAGGACATGGAGGCAACCTAAGTGTCCATTGACAGAAGAACAGATAAAGAAGATGTGGCACATATATACAATGGAATATTAGCCATAAAAAGAAACTAAACTGAGTTATTTGTAGTGAGGTGGATGGACCTAGAGTCTGTCATACAGAGTGAAGTAAGTCAGAAAGAGAAAAACAAATACTGTATGCTAACACACATATATGGAATCTAAAAAAAAAAAAGGATATGAAGAACCTAGGGGCAGGACAGGAACAAAGACACAGGCATAGAGAATGGACTTGAGGACACGGGGAGGGGGAAGTGTAACATGGGATGAAGTGAGAGTGGCATGGACATATATACACTACCAAATGTGAAATAGATAGCTAGTGGGAAGCAGCTGCATAGCACAGGGAGATCAGCTCTGTGCTTTGTGACCACCTAGAGGGGTGGGATAGGGAGGGTGGTAGTGAGATGCAAGAGGGAGGGGATATGGGGATATATGTATACATATAGCTGATTCACTTTGTTATACAGCAGAAACTAACACACCATTGTAAAGCAATTATACTCCAATAAAGAGGTTAAAAAAAAAAAGAATCCACCTGCCCATGTAGGGGACACGGGTTTGATCCCTGGTCCAGGAAGATCCCATGGGCTGCAGAGCAACTAAGCCCGTGTGCCACAACTACTGAGCCTGTTCTCTAGAGCCCGTCAGCCACAACTACTGAGCCCACATGCCACAACTACTGAAGCCCACGCACCTAGAGCCTGCACTCCGCAACAAGAGAAACCACCTCAATGAGAAGCCCATGCGCCACAACAAAGAGTAGCCCCTCCTCACCGCGACTAGAGAAAGCGTGTGTGCAGCAATGAAGACCCAATGCAGCCAAAAATAAATAAATTAAAAAAAGGAAAAGAATTGATGAAATACATTCCATTGACGCTTGGAATTCCTTTCAAATGAAAATGCATAATCAGTCTTCCTTGCTTCTCTGAAGAGAGAGCAGGTATCAAGGTTTCTCTCTTGACAAGTCAAGGCTAATTTCACTAGATGGATTTATGCAAATTGATATTTTAGATGAAGATATCTAAAGTCAAGGTCAAGACCACACCCTAAACTGCATTTGGTTTCAGAGGGCAAATGGGAACTCCAGAATCATTTGTTTTCATCAGTATTGTGCTGCCCCCACAATACACGTCATAATCAAATTCAGTCTCAGCAGAGAAGTTTGACCATAGCTCCCTGATTTGTAATGGTACCTGGCTCTAGAATCAAGATATATACATATGACAAACATGCTCCGTCCCGTCCCGTCCCATCCCCCTCCTTGCTGTCAGTCATCACTTCATTCCTGTTCGGGAAACTAATGCCAACCTCTGTTATTTGAGTTGTTTTCTTAATTAATTGAGGTTATGTGATCATAACAAAGATTTTGGCAGCAGTGGCTAGAACGGACTTAGTAATGATGATCTATTATGACCAGGTGGACTTTTTGACAGCTGATTTTTACCTGACAATGTGTGTAAAGCCTTTAATTAGATAAATATAGCTAACAAGCTGACCTCACCATCTGCTGTCATTTCTCTTCCTGGGTAGAGCATATTATGCTCTATGAAATGTTAACGCTGTTTAGTGCAGGCCCCTTCAAGCAGCCCTGCACAGAACTTACAGTTCATCTATCAGTATAATCCAAGGTTGCCTACGTCTCAACCTATTTATGGTCCCCTAACCAGAAAACAATTTTCCAAAATCAGTTGGTGGGGATCTAAACAATTCCATTCTTTCTCCAAACCCAAGGAAGTAAATTAAGCCCCTTTCTCTTTCATCCAGTCAATGAATCGCTGCACATCAAAGAATTTGAAGCGTGAAGTGCTTGCTTTGCTGTTGTGACTGGCACCAGCTATGGTGACATGGTATAATAATGGCAGTGAGGCAATGAGACAACAGACAGAGTAGTGGAGCTGCTGTACCTGACTCGAGTCCTTTTCAGGACTAAGCTGTTCATTTCCCCAGCTGCTGGGAGTCTGGGCAGGGATGGCTCACAGATGTGTTCTCCCACCTCCCCCAGGAACTGCCCTTAGTCAAAGGCAAATGCCTGGCTCTGTTACATGACCTCTGCTACAGAGCTCCCCAAGGGATCAGTTCAGGCTCTTTGGCAAGATTATCTCAGTTCAACTTCTCCCTCTGCCTAATCTTGCTTCCCTTACCCCTTACAACATTGTTTCTGAGTTCCCCAATAAAATCCTGCACCCAAATCTCTTTCCCAGAGGCTGTTTCCTGGACACCCAAGCTATAACATACAGTTAGGTCACAAGGCCTTGCTTGCAGAAAAATGTTGGACTTGTACCAGGCTGATTTTGTTTGTTTGCCGTAAGACTTTCTCCACATTTTTCTGTCTCCTCCCTGTGGGTAAGAGAGATTGTGGCTTTATTATGCGCTTCATTATGGATAGAGTATGGTGAGGGCTACATCTTGTGTGGATTCACACACACTCTCCCAATGCATAAGTCATATCAGATACAACTAAAGCACTCATGCATTCAGTCAAGGATTTCAAGGGCACAAATTGACCTTGGAAAGTCTCCTGTCTACATCTTGTCCATTTCTATGGCACGTCCCTCTATTTCCTCCCCAGCCGATGGTCACCTACTCAAACTCCTAGTAGCTCTCCTAAGCTATAGTTTTGCTCCCAATAGAGTTTGTGTATTTTGTGTTCTTCAAGAGGTCGGTTTTTGGCAATCTAACCTAAGATGCTTCTAAGATACTCAAGAAGAGATTTCAAGTAGGCTGTTTGATCAAGCAATCGTGAACTTGGAAAAGAAATGCTGGTGTATAAAAGTGCTATATGAAACCATGGGAACGGGTTGAGGATATTCTAGGGAGAGAGGAAAGCAGAGAAGAGAACTTAGGATGAGCTTGAAATCTCCTTTTAGAGGCCTGGCAGAGAATGTAGGGCATGCAAAGGAGACTGAGGAAGAACAGCCACATAGAGAAAATTAGGAGGTGGTGGTATGCTGGGAGCCAGAGTGCTTCAGGAGGGCTGGGGTGGTCAACTGAGGGTTTTTTTAAATAACAGCTTTATTGAGAAATAATTCACATACCATAAAGTTTACCATTTTAAAGTATACAATTCAGAGACTTGAGCATCCATCATCACTATCTAATTCCAGAATATTTTTATCCCACCAAAATATGAATTGGCCTATTCTGGACATTTCATGTCAATGGAATCATACAATATGCAGTCCTTTATGATTAACTTCTTTCACGTGCGTTTTCAAGATTCATCATGTTTTAGCATTATCAATACCTTATTCCTGTTTATTGCCAAATAATATTTTATCACATAAGTATACCACACTTTGTTTATCTGTTATTAATCCGCTGATGAACATTTGAGTTGTTTGACTTTATGGCTATTACGAATAATGCTGCTAGGAACATTAATATATAAGTTTTTGTGTGGATATGTGTTTTCAGATCTCTCGGGTATATTTGGAAGTGGAATTGTTGAGTCATACAGTAGCTCTAGTTTAACTGTTTGAGGAACAGGTAGACTGTTTTCCGAAATGGCTTCACTATTTTATTATTTACACTATTTTACTCTCCCCAGCAGCAGTGAACGAGGGCCCCAATTTCTCCACAACCTCATCAACATTTGTTATTGTCTGTCTTTTTGATTATGGCTATCCTAGTCTATGTGAAGTGGCTTTGATTTGCATTTCTCTGAGGATTACTGATGTCGGGTATATTTTCATGTGTTAATCGGCCATTTATAAATCTTTGGAGAAATCCTTTGGCAGATTTTTAATTGGAGTATTTGTCTTTTATTATTGTAAGAATTCTTACAGTCTCTTACCAGATATATAATTTGCAAATATTTTATCTCATTCTGTGGGTTGTCTTTTCACGTTCTTATTGATGCACTTTGAAGCATAAAAGTTTTTAATTTTGATGGAGTCCAACTTAACTGTTTTTAATTTGGTTGCTCATGCTTTTGGTGTCATGGTCAACTGTGCTTTGCCTGCTGGGAGAGATCAGGTAAAGCGAAGACAGAGAAATAGCCACAGGTTTGGCAACAGGAAGTCATTTGTGACCTTGGAAGAAGGTTCATAAAATGCTGAGGTTGGACACCTGCTGGAGTAAATTGTGAAGGACTAAGGAGAACACCTAAGCCAAGTCCTAGTCCAGAAGTCCATGGGGTATAAGAGAAAACAGCCTCCACTTGACAGGGCTGCAACTTGCAAGGGAGATGTCCTGAGGTGTCAACTTTTTACTTAAGAGAGCGAGTCAAGGGAATGTTCAGGAAAGAGGTTAAAAACATAAGACAGTCTGTTGATCAGTGTTGGAAAGTTAGAGAAGGCACAGGGAAGGGTTAGGGGGCTGTGGTATGAATGGTAGATTGGGCCACTTTGAAAGGAAGCCTGAATGAATTCTAAATGTATCCTTTGTCTTTGCATCACTAGACCAAGACTCAAAATTCTGAGACGATCCATCCAGTTAAAGAGACCTCTTTCTGCCAGGGAGCAGAGAGAAATAAGGTCTAGCACTCTTGGCTTATATAGTGGGAAACTGAGTACTACCTCCTACCAATACTACCCACAATGGAGGCATCCACAATTGGGAATGGCAATTGGATTCTGGGTTGCTATTCCTCCCCAAACAAAAAATACATAGACTATTTGTTAAATTTTTGTGTCTACTTTCAAAGAATGTTTTAGGTAAAATTCTCTTGGCTAAGTGACAGAGATTCAATATCAAGTCAAATTCACATATAAATATCTGATTTGCTGTCACTTGTAACTATAGGCTTGGTCTAGATGGTTTGAGGTATGAATTAGATCAGCCTAGATTGTGTGGGGAGAGTGTACTCTTCAAAAGTATTTTTAAGGCATCATATGTTCCTGGAGTTAAAGTATTTTCAACCCATGCATCCACATATAAAGAAGATTCATTGAAAATAATCTTTCCTGTATATGTAAAAATATGCTAGGCATCTGCTTTGATTTTTCCCATTCTACCTATGGCTGCTTGCCGCAGTATAAAAATCCAACAAGAAGCCCTTGGCAAACATGGTTTAATTTTACTGACACACTTGCATCAGTTCTCTAATTTAAATTCTACATGTGTTGGTTAGGGTTTAGCCTAAGCTGCTTAAGTTCTGTGGATTAAATTGGATAGTTTTTTTTTCCTTTCTCCCCACATAATAATCCAAATATTCAAGGATGGGTAAATGGCTCTGCTCCATACTAGAAATCTTTGCTCTCAATGTGTGGTTTCCGTCTCCAGACCCAAGGCCACTGCTATAGCTCATCCCATTTCCAACTGGCAGTAAGGAGGAAAGGCTGTGGTCCAGGGCAAGGAACTTGTCTCTACATTAGAGTTGCCCCAGAATTTGCATTTGCCCCAGAATTTACATCACTTATGATCACATCCCGTTGTCCTGAATTTAGTCACATGGCTACTCCTAGCTGAAAAGGAGGCTGAGAAATGTCTTTGCCATGAGCCCAGCTAAAATAAACAAGTTCTAGTCCTCAAGGAAGAAGGAAAAAACGGATACTAGTTTAGCAACCTTCACCAAATCAGGGGGCAGCTAATGTGTGAAAGTTTACCAGTTTTTCCACAGTTAACTCAATTCTTGTTACAATAAAGTGCAGAGAAGAATGTCCTATTGAACGAGGAAACTCTTCCTGTCTGCTCTTTAGAGGGAAGAAGCAATTAAACATTAGAGTCGAGAGCATGGGTTGACTCTCTGGGTTGATAATTCAAGTTTTGTTATGTACTGGCTCTGAGACTTTGAGTAAATGACTTCACTTTTTTGTGCTTTATTTCCTCATAAGGATGATAGAAATGAAAAATGCTTGGAACGGTGCCTGGGTTATTGCAAGCATTCAGTTGATACTAGTTTATATTCTAGCTGTCACTGGGGGTAATTAATTGCTTTTTAGCTAACATTTTTAATTATTAAAATATCCTGAAATTGCTGTTTGTATTAATATGAACATATACTAGGCTCCTAATAATTGTGAATGAATGGATAATAAGTCACTAAGACCAGGGAAACCCAGAGGTCAAAGTAAAAACAGGGCTTTATTTTCAGAGTCTGTCTTCTGAACAGCTTCAGGGAGTGTGGTCTGGTTGTAATTGATAAGGAAAATAGGAGTCTTTAATTCTTTCCAGTGCTGTCTTGTCTGATTAACACCATGATTTATGGCTGTAGTTCCATGGGGGAAAAATGATCTCAGCATTTAAGCTAGTAATTCCAAATGTGACACAGATGACCTGAACACCTCATGGTAGAAAATAGGAAAGAAGCTTAATGTAAAATCCAATCTTTGAGGCCTTTTGTGGTCACCTCTGCTACTCAGAATCCACTCAGGCCTTATGGGCACCACATCCTGGGTTTAATGCATGTATCTGGTTGATCAGATGTTTCTGGGATCATTATATCTCACGGGGTTCCCAAGGCTCTGAAACTAAGCTGCTTTGGGCTTTTTTTTTTTTTTTTTTTTTTTAATAGAGAGAGGAAACAAACATTTTCATCTTCCTATTGCTGTTTTTAGTGGAATATCAACATTTTGGGGGGTCATATTTGAAGTGATGACTAGTCAGTGAGAAAGCACTGGAGCATGAAGAAATGCATAAGAAAAGATGGTACAAAGAAATGGCAAATTGTCCTCTAGAGGCTAAAAATATAGGTGGAGGGGCTCACTTAGGACCAGTTCATGAAGAGAGATACCTCCGAGATTGTACCTCCATGGGCTTGAGTCAATAAAAGTTCACTTGATTCACTGTCAGTTCTTTGGAGATAGAGATGTTTGAAAACTTGGCTCATTTCCACTGAAGAAGAGGTTTTCAGCAAATACCAAACAAGGGTCCCAGAGTCCAAAACTTCCTGTGATGAATCTATCAAGGTGTTATAAAGAAACTTCCCAAATGTAGGTTAAGGTCTGAAGAAGTCTCCTTTACAGTGTGTATCAGTGAGTGAGCCAGGAAACTCCACCTCATTCCCCCCGCCACTCCCGCCTCCCAGAAATTCTGACTCTACAGAACAGGAGGAATAATTGAGTATTCTGACCAAAGGAAAATAAAAGCTCTCTAAAGACATGAGCAATAGTATATTTTGGGTAGGAAATTGTATTAGTCTTCAAATAATAAAACATCAAAAGTAAAGTATTCCAAGAAAGACTGCATCAAGGGCCATTACAGCAATCTACATTAGAGCAAACATTAGGGTTATATATTGTGCTGTGTTTTGATTTCTGACTTTCACTTCCCCTTAACATCAACCACTCCCTTCCACTGCATCCTATGGACTGCTGATCCCCCAGAACTGCTCTGAAATAATCCCCAGTACTCTACCCTTGGCCCACCACTTCCTCTCCTTCCAGTTCTCACCCCTTCCACATCCTCTCTTTGGCTTTATCTAAACCTCCAGTCACATTCCTCCAAGTCTGTTAGACCTCCACAAGTTTTTACTTCCTTCCCTGACTGGCCTAGCCCAATGACCCGTTGCTTTACATGTGTCTTTGGGCTTTGGTCTTTCATGCCCTACTAATCCTCAACTATGATGAACCAGGATAAAGGCAACTTTCATCTGCCTTCCTGGGAGCTAGACCTTGGCCACTGAATGCCCTTGGAGAAAGTTACAAAATTGCACCAACTGGTGCCATCCCAAAATCAGGATCTCTAATCTCAGTGCACCCTCCACTGCCTGGTAATTCTTATAGGTATTTAAGCATCACTGGCTCTAACAAATTTGGCCAAAACTTCACAACTCTCCTCAGGCCTACTTTACCAACTCATTGTCCTTACTCTCAGTAAATAAGTCTCTTCCTGCTACATGGATAAAAGAGGGCCACTAGTAGTAAACTGTATAAACTCCTACTACATCTCTACTGTTCTATATTCAGCATCAAGAGTTCGAGATGAATAGGCATCCCTCCTTTTCATCCACCCTCTGGATTCCTTCTCATCCTCAGGAACATCTTCACCTACCCTATAGGCCAAAGATTTCTCTCTCAGATGCATCCTGTTATTTCTGTTGCAGACAGATCTGTTCTGTTTGTCCTTCCTGCTTCTCCACAACTCTGCCTTAGGTCAGACTGCCCTTACTGCAAACCCCCATAGGAGCCCCTAGCTGGTCTTCCAGCCTCCTCCATTCTTTGCTTCTTCCAGTCTATCCTCCTCACCACTGTGAGTAATCTTGCACAGCAATCTTTCTTTTTTTTCATAAATTTATTTATTTTTGGCTGTGTTGGGTCTTCGTTTCTGTGCAAGGGCTTTCTCTAGTTGTGGCAAGCGGGGGCCACTCTTCATCGCGGCACACAGGCCTCTCACTGTCGCGGCCTCTCTTGTTGAGGAGCGCAGGCTCAGTAGCTGTGGCTCGCGGGCCTAGATGCTCCACGGCATGTGGGATCTTCCCAGACCAGGGCTTGAACCCGTATCCCCTGCATTAGCAGGCAGATTCTCAACCACTGAGCCACCAGGGAAGCCCAGCAATCTTTCTAAAACATAAGTCTGAGCATGCTTTCCTCCTGCTTGAAATCATTTAGAGGCTCCTCATCACCACTAGAAAAAATGTCCCAAGATCTCTGGCATGACAAACCATGCTTTTCATAATCTGTCCCTGCCCACCTCTTTAGCTCTATCTCTCTACTCTTGGTTTGCCACCAGGTGCTCCTGCAGTCAGAGTCCACTTAGCATCCCCTAAACACTACATGCTTGCTCCCAGGTCTCTTCCTGGAATGTCTTTTCCCTGTCATGTCATTCCTGGTGGCTCTTCAAGTCTTTGATCAAGAGCTACCACCTCTGTGATGTCTGCTCTGTCCCACTTTACCCCAGTACCCCTCACTCTAGGTTAAATGTCTCAAAACTACCATAGCATCCTCCTCATGATTCTTTTATAGGCCTTATCATGCCTTATCATTTATTCATCATTTTAGCTAGTTATTTTTTACAGAAGTAAATCAATCATAGAAAAATGGAAAAAACATATAAGCAAAAAGAGAAAAACCCAAACCTAAAATTCCTCTACCCAGATTTAATCAATACTAACTTTTGGGCATATACTCTAGAATATATTTCCAAGTATGTATGTGTAAATAATTATTTGATAATGGGCTTATATTGTATATATTATACTACACTTTTAAAAAAAAGTATTTATTTATGGCTGTGTTGGGTCTTCTTTGCTGCTCGGGCTTTCTCTAGCTGTGGCAAGCAAGGCTACTCTTTGTTGTGGTGCATGGGCTTCTCATTGCAGTGGCTTCTCTTGTTGTGGAGCACATGCTCTAGGCACGCGGGCTTCCGTAGTTGTGGCGCACAGGCTCAGTAGTTGTGGCTTGCGGTCTCTAGAGTGCAGGCTCAGTAGTTGTGGCACATGGGCTTAGTTGCGCCGTGGCATGTGGGATCTTCCCTGACCAGGTATCAAACCTGTGTCCCCTGCATTGGCAGGTGGATTCTTAACCACTGTGCCACCAGAGAAGTCCCTGTACTACACTTTAAAAATAAAAATTTTATATCATAGTTTTTGAGTTAGCAGTGTTATAAATATATTACCATGTCAAAAAAATATACAAACATATCATAATTTTTAATAACTGCTGAGAATTAGTGTATACATATTTTATTAAAGCTATTCCCTACAGTTAGCCAGTTAGAATATTTCAAGTTTTTATTATAATCATGTTGCAATGATTATGCATAAATATTTGTGTACATTTCTGATAAGGGTATTTTCTTAGAATAAATTTTTAGAAGTTCAATTTCTGGATCAAGGAGAATTTTAGAGAGTGTTGGTTCTTATTTGCCCAATAGGAAAATCATCTTTTGTTTAAAGATTGGTCTATTTCTCTTCCTTCCCATCAGGGTAGAGACTCCTACAAGCTGGAAACATTGTCTTGTTATTTTCTGTGTCCCCAGGACCACACTTGGGAGTATCACTGCCTCACATCAAGCATGTCAGATTCATGCCATCTGGCTGATCGCCCTCTTCTAGGAATAAGGAAACACAAAACAGGTCAAGATCATTAGCCCTAGACAAACTTAGTTCCAGTGTTTTCATGAAAATAAATCAGCCCCACAGTATGATAAACAGGGTATTTGAACCTATGTTTTGAATGGGATATATATCATGTAAATTCTGCATCTATGGGCCTTGCCACTCATTTGGTGATTAATCACTTGTTCATGCTCTCCACGGCACTTCTTGTGATTTTTTTTTTTACTAGTTAACATATGTACCTCCATTTTTTTCTCAATTAAGAATAAATTCCTGGAAAATGGGGATGATTATACTTCTTTGTATGCCTGTAAGTTTGTGCCCTCAGTAGGCCCTCAATAAATATTTTTTAATTACCTCAATACATCTAATCTTGATCATGAAACTGCTAGGGGGAGGGACATGGGCCTCATTCTGCTAATGTTTTCACTCCTCATAAAGGGCCAAATAAGAGAATTAACTGCCTTTCACAGTGAGCCCTCAGCACACTCATTAAATATAGCTGGAGGTGACTCTCTGCTCAGTGTCACTCATGGGTGGTAATGAGTATATGGTCTTGCCTGAGGCAGCTGGTGGGCATTGCTAGGAGTCACATAGGAGGTCAAGGACAATTTCAGCACCTCAAAATAAATGCATAATTACTGTTGTCACCCAGCCCCCACCCTTCAGCCCACTAGTTTCTTCACTACGTTCCTTATATATATATAAAATTTATGGCTGGGTTGGGTCTTTGTTGCTACGCATGCGCTTTCTCCAGTTGTGTGGAGCGGGGACACTCTTCGCTGCGGTGCATGGGCTTCTCACTGTGGTGGCTTCTCTTGTTGCAGAGCATGGGCTCTAGGCACATGGGCTTCAGTAGTTGTGGCACATGGGCTCAGTAGTTGTGGCTCGTGGGCTCTAGAGCACAGGCTCAGTAGTTGTGGTGCATGGGCTTAGTTGCTCCGCAGCATGTGGGATCTTCCCAGACCAGGGCTCAAACCCGTGTCTCCTGCATTGGCAGGCATATTCTTAACCACTGTGCCACCAGTGTTCCTAATATTTTATGCATCTGACTTGAACAAATTTTCTGAATAACACACAGCCTTCCACCAATTTAAAGAATATGGGAATGTTCTTTAAAAGCCAGTAGCAGGAATATGGGAGCCACTACCCCCTCATCAGTTGCTCAAGTGCTTTTGACTTGAAATCTGCAGCAATCAAGCACTCAAGGTTCAAAATGAACCCCACACTCTTAGTCTAGAAAGTCTTTGAAATCACAGCTGAGCATGATGAGGTAGAGAGGAAGAAGTAAAACAGGTTGAAACTTACTAAATAACAAAATTACTATTAAGAGGCTACATCTCACTAAATACATGAGGTCAAGGTGATAACTAATCAGCTCATTTCTGTAAATTTTGACTTTTATTTTTTAAATTTTTTAATTGAAGTATATAGTTGATTTACGATGTGTTAATTTCTGCTGTACAGCAAAGTGATTCAGTTACACACATGTGTATATCTATATAGATAGATAGATACATTCTTTTTTAATATTCTTTTCCATTATGGTTTATCATAGGATGTTGAATATAGTTCTCTGTGCTGTATAGTACGACATTGTTTACGCATTCTATATATAAAAGCTCACATCTGCTAACCCCAACCTCCCACTCCATCTCTCCCCCAACCCCCCCCACTTGGCAACCACCAGTCTGTTCTCTATGTCCGCGATTCTGTTTCTGTTTCATAGATAAGTTCATTTGAGTCATATTTTAGATTCCACATATAAGTGATATCATATGGTATTTGTCTTTCTCTTTCTGACTTACTTCACTTAGTATGGTAATCTCTAGTTGCATCCTTTTGACTCTTGGATTAGGAGTATTAAAAGTAGTTTCTGGGGACTTCTCTGGCAGTCCAGTGGTTAAGACTCTGAGCTTCCAATGCAGGGGGGATGCAGGTTTGATCCCTGCTCGGGGAACTAAGATCCCACATGCCATGCGTCCAAGAGGAAGGAAAAAAAAAGGTATTTTCTGCGTCTGTCCCATCTTATTTCATCAAGAGTAATGGAAGCCCCAGCCCCTAGTCACCTACCCACACTCAAACAATGCTCCACTCAGAGAACTGGGCTTCCACCTTCACTCCTCTTGCCCTACTTCTCAGCCTTTGAGGTTTCATGAGGCAGTACAACAACAACAACAAAAAATGGGGGGACAGTGATAAGGTTGTTACCTTTTAATTGTGCAAGTAAAGATACTGCGGGGAAAAAACCTCATCTACTACCACCAACGCTTCAAAAACAGAATACTGTAACACCCTAGATAAAGAGGATCCCACAAAGAAAAGTTCTTCGCAAGTTAAGATAATTGGAAATTTAAGCCAATATATCGATATCATATTGTTCTTATTTTTCTCATTTTACAAAAAATGTGTGAAAACTTCATAGTGGAGCGACATTGGCATTTGAGAAGCTTCATTAGTCTGCGCTGGCATGCTTGCCACTTTTCCAAACCACACTCCTTAACGTGCTTTCTTTCTGTTTCCGGTCTATTGTTCTGGGCCACCACTCTCCTGCTCCCCTCCCCAAGAAGCCCCAAGGCTTCTTTCTTGAAGCCCATGGAGCACTGATTCTATTGTGGGCCAGTACCCCTTTTTCTTGCCTCTTAACTCTATTTCTCCCCAGTTCTCTCCTTTAAGTTGCATCCCAGATGTCCTGATTACACCCCATTGCCAGGGGACCCCAGCATTACTGAGTAGGAGCAATCAGTCTATCCCACTCACTTCTGGGAGATTGATGAACTTGACCAGATCCAGGCCTGAGGCTGCTCCTGCTTCTCCTGATCCAGGATTTACCCATTTCTAGATGATACTCTAAGTTGGTTGTTCCTTGGCCTTCTCGTCTAATTCCATTGAAACTTAAAAATATGTATAAATAACTATTTGTTCATAAATTTAGAAAATTCAAAATAAAGACGTATTGTCACCCATAATTTCACACCTTAAAACAACTATTACTAGTATCACTTTGGTGTATTTTTTAAGTATGCATCTTTGAAAACACTGCTGTAATCATAGTTTGCATGTACTTTTATTTATTTATATCTTCGTTAATCAATTATACTCCAATATAAATAATGTTGTGTTAATCTCCTGTGTACAGCAGAGTGGTTCAGTTATACATATATATGTATCTATTCTTTTTCAAATTCTTTTCCCATTTAGATTATTACAGAGTATTTAGCAGAGTTCCCTGTGCTATAAACACACACTTTCACTCCTGTGGGACAACTTCTGTTGTATAATTGTTTTCCAGTTTGTGGGTTGCCCATCTGGCATATATGAAATTTGATTTTATCGCGATTGTGACCCTCCTACTGTCTTGTTGTGGCTTCTTCTTTGTCTTTGGATGTAGGGTATCTTTTTTGGTAGGTCCCAGCACTTTTTTGTCACTGGTTGTTCAGCAGTTGTGATTTTGGTGTTTCTGTAAGAAGGGGTGAACTCACATCCTTCTACTCTGCCATCTTGTCTCCTTCTCCTATACCACCAGTGTGCACATACTTTAAATCTTGCTTTTTTTCATTTCAAACACTATTAGTTTTTCCTTCTTGTTCCTAGTCCTCAAATACATTTTTCAAATTAGCATATACCATTCCTTTTTTTTTAAAACATCTTTATTGGAGTATAATTGCCTTACAGTGTTGTGTTTAGTTTCTGCTGTATAACAAAGTGAATCAGCTATATGCATACCTATATCCCCATATCTCTTCCCTCTTGCATTTCCCTCCGACCCTCCTTATCCTACCCCTTTAGATGGTTGCAAAGCACTGAGCTCATCTCCCTGTGCCATGCAGCTGCTTCCCACTAGCTATCTATTTTACATTTAGCAGTCTATATACATTAGTGCTACTCCCTTACTTCGTCCCAGCTTACCCTTCCCCCTCCCTGTGTCCTCAAGTCCATTCTCTATGTCTGTGTCTTTATTCCTGTCCTGCCCCTAGGTTCATCAGAACCTTTTTTTTTTTCTTGAGATTCCATATACTGTGTTAGCATACAGTATTTGCTTTTCTCTTTCTGGCTTACTTCACTCTATATGACAGACTCCAGGTCCATCCACCTCACTACAAATAACTCAGTCGTTTCCTTTTATGGCTGAGTAATATTCCATTGTATATATGTGCCACACCTTCTTTATCCATTCATCTGTCAATGGACATTTAGGCTGCTTCCATTTCCTGGCTATTGTAAATAGTGCTGCAATGAACATTGTGGTACATGACTCTTTTTGATTTATGGTTTTCTCAGGGTATATGCCAAGTAGTGGGATTGCTGGGTCATATGGTAGTTCTATTTTTAGTTTATTAAGGAATTTCCATACTGTTCTTCATAGTGGCTGTACCAATTTACTTTCCCATCAACAGTGCAAGGTTCCCTTTTCTCCACACCCTCTCCAGAATTTATTGTTTGTAGATTTTTTGTTGATGGCCGTTCTGACTGGTGTGAGGTGATATCACATCGTAGTTTTGATTTGCATTTTTCTGATGATTAGTGATGTTGAGCATCTTTTCATGTGTTTGTTGGCAATCTGTATATCTTCTTTGGAGAAATGTCTATGTCTTCTGTCAATTTTTGGATTGGGTTTTGTGTTTTTTTGATATTGAGCTGCATGAGCTGCTTGTATATTTTGGAGAGTAATCTTTTGTCAGTTGCTTCATTTGCAAATATTTTCTCCCATTCTGAGGGTTGTCTTTCAGTCTTGTTTATGTTTTCCTTTGCTGTGCAAAAACTTTTAAATTTCATTAGGTCCCATTTGTTTATATGTGTTTTTATTTCCATTTCTCTAGGAGGTGGGTCAAAAAGAATCTTGCTGTGATTTATGTCAAAGAGTGTTCTTCGTATGTTTTCCTAAGAATTTTATACATAGTGTCTGACCTTACATTTAGGTCTTTAATCCATTTTATTATTGTGTATGGTGTTAGGGAGTGTTCTAATTTCATTCTTTTACATGTAGCTGTCCAGTTTTCCTAGCACCACTTATTGAAGAGGCTGTCTTTTCTCCATTGTATATTCTTGCCTCCTTTATAAAAGATAAGGTGATTATATGTGTGTGGGTTTATCACTAGGCTTTCTATCCTGTTCCATTGATCTATATTTCTGTTTTTGTGCCAGTACCATACTGTCTTGATTACTGTATCTTTGTAGTATAGCCTGAAGTCAGGGAGTCTCATTCCTCCAGCTCCATTTTTCTTTCTCAAGATTGCTTTGGCTATTTGGGGTCTTTTGTGTTTCCATACAAAGTGTGCAATTTTTTGTTTTAGTTCTGTGAAAAATGCCATCAGTAGTTTCATAGGGATTGCATTGAATCTGTAGATTGCTCTGGGTCGTATAGTTATTTTCACAATGTTGATTCTTCCAATCCGAGAACATGGTATATCTCTCCATCCGTTTGTACCACCTTTAATTTCTTTCATCAGTGTCTTAAAGTTTTCTGCATACAGGTCTTTTGTCTCCTTAGGTAGGTTTATTCCTAGGTATTTTATTCTTTTTGTTGCAATGGTATATGGGAGTGTTTCCTCAATTTCTCTTTCAGATTTTGATCATTAGTATATAGGAATGCAAGAGACTTCCGTGCATTAATTAGGTATCCTGCTACTTTACCAAATTCATTGAGATTAGCTCTAGTAGTTTTCTGGTAGCATCTTTAGGATTCTCTATGTATAGTATCATGTCATCTGCAAACAGTGACAATTTTACATCTTCTTTTCTGATTTGGATTCCTTTTATTTCTTTTCTTCTCTGATTGCTATGGCTAAAACTGCCAAAACTATGTTGAATAACAGTGGTGAGAGTGGGCAACCTTGTCTTATTCCTGATCTTAGAGGAAATGCTTTCAGTTTTTCACCATTGAGAATGATGTTGGCTGTGGGTTTGTCATATATGGCCTTTATTATGTTGAGGTAAGTTCCCTCTATGCCTACTTTCTGGAGAGTTCTTATCATAAATGGGCATTGAATTTTGTCAAAAGCTTTTTCTGCATCTATTGAGATGATCATATGGTTTTTATCCTTCAGTTTGTTAATATGGTGTATCACATTGATTGATTTGTGTATAGTGAAGAATCCTTGCATTCTGGAGATAAATCCCACTTGATCATGGTGTATGATCCTTTTAATGTGCTGTTGGATTCTGTTTGCTAGTATTTTGTTGAGGATTTTTGCATCTATGTTCATCAGAGATATTGGCCTGCAGTTTTCTTTTTTTGTGACATCTTTGTCTGGTTTTGGTATCAGGGTTATGATGGCCTCGTAGAATGAGTTTGGGAGTGTTCCTCCCTCTGCTATGTTTTGGAAGAGTCTGAGAAGGATAGGTGTTAGCTCTTCTCTAAATGTTTGATAGGATTCATCTGTGAAGCCATCTGGTCCTGGGCTTTTGTTTGTAGGAAGATTTTTATTTTATTTTATTTTTTTTGCGGTACGTGGGCCTCTCACTGCCGTGGCCTCTCCCGTTGCAGAGCACAGGCTCCGGACGCACAGGCTCAGCGGCCATTGCTCACGGGCCCAGCCGCTCTGCGGCACGTGGGATCCTCCCGGACCGGGGCACAAACCTGCGTCCCCCGCATCGGCAGGTGGGCTCTCAACCACTGCGCCACCAGGGAAGCCCTGTCGGAAGATTTTTAATTACAGTTTCTATTTCAGTGCTTGTGATTGGTCTGTTTATATTTTCTATTTCTTCCTGGTTCAGTCTCAGAAGGTTCTGCATTTTTAAGAATTTGTCCATTTCTTCCAGGTTGTCCATTTTATTGGCATATAGTTGCTTGTAGTATTCTCTCATGATCCTTTGTATTTCTGCAGTGTCACTTGTTACTTCTCCTTTTAATTTTCTAATCCTGTTGAGTCTTCTCCCTTTTTTTTTGATGAGTCTGGCTAATGGTTTATCAATTTTGTTTATCTTCTCAAAGAACCAACTTTTAGAGTTACTGATCTTTGCTGTTGTTTCTTTCATTTCTTTTTTGTTTGTTTCTGATCTGATATTTATTATTTCTTTCCTTCTGCTAACTGTGGGGTTTATTTGTTCTTTCTCTAATTGCTTTAGGTGTAAGGTTAGGTTGTTTATTTGAGATGTTTCTTGTTTCTTGAGGTAGGATTGTATTGCTATAAACTTCCCTCTTAGAACTGCTTTACCTGCATTCCGTAGGTTTTAGGTTATTGTGTTTTCATTGTAATTTGTTTCTAGGTATTTTTTAATTTCCTCTTTGATTTTCTCAGTGATCTCTTGGTTATTTAGTAGCATATTGTTTTGCCTCCATGTATTTGTATTTTTTACAGTTTTTTCCTGTAATTGATATCTAGTCTCATAGGGTTGTGTTCAGAAAAGATACCTCATACGACTTCAATTTTCTTAAATTTACCAGGGCTTGATATGTGACCTAATATATGGTCTATTCTGGAGAATGTTCCATGAGCACTTGAAAAGAAACTGTATTCTGTTGTTTTTGGATGGAGTGTCCTGTAAATATCAATTAGGTCCATCTTGTTTAATGTGTAATTCAAAGCTTGTGTTTCCTTATTTATTTTCATTTTGGATCATCTGTCCATTGGTGAAAGTGGGGTGTTAAAGTCCCCTACTATTATAGTGTTACTGTCGATTTCCCCTTTTATTGCTGTTGTTAGCATTTGCCTTATGTATTGAGGTGTTCCTATGTTGGGTGCATAAATATTTACAGTTGTTATATCTTCTTCCTGGATTGATCCCTTGATCATTGTGTAGTGTCATGCTTTGTCTCTTGTAATAGTCTTAATTTTAAAGTCTATATGAGAATTGCTATATCTGATATGAGAATTGTTACACCAGCTTTCTTTTGATTTCCATTTGCATGGAATATCTTTTTCCATCCCCTCACTTTCAGTCTGTGTGTGTCCCTAGGTCTGAAGTGGGTCTCTTGTAGACAGCCTATAGACTGGACTTGTTTTTGTATCCATTCAGCCAGTCTCTGTCTTTTGGTTGGAGCATTTAATCCATTTACGTTTAAGGTAATTATTGATATGTATGTTCCTACTACCTTTTTCTTAATTGTTTTGGGTTTTTATTGTAGGTCTTTTCCTTCTCTTGTGTTTCCTGCCTAGAGAAGTTCCTTTAGCATTTGTTGTAAAGCTGGTTTGGTGGTGCTGAATTCTCTTAGCTTTTGCTCGCCTGTAAAGGTTTTAATTTCTCCATCAAATCTGAATGAGATCCTTGCTGGGTAGAGTAATCTTGGTTATAGTTTTTTCCCTTTCATCACTTTAAGTATGTCCTGCCACTCCATTCTGGCTTGCAGAGTTTCTGCTGAAAGATCAGCTGTTAACCTTATGGGGATTCCCTTCTATGTTATTTGTTGCTTTTCCCTTGCTGCTTTCAATATTTTTTCTTCGTTTAATAATTTTTGATAGTTTGATTAATATGTCTTGGCATGTTTCTCTTTGGGTTTATCCTTTATGTTACTCTCTGTGCTTCCTGGACTTGACTATTTCCTTTCCCATATTAGGGAAGTTCTCAACTATAATCTCTTCAAATATTTTCTCAGACCCTTTCTTTTTCTCTTCTTTTTCTGGGACCCCTATAATTCAAATGTTGGTGCGTTTAATGTTGTCCCAGAAGTCTCTGAGACTGTCCTCAATTCTTTTCATTCTTTTTTCTTTTTTTCTTTTCCCTGGAAGTTATTTCCACCATTTTATCTTCCAGGTCACTTAACCGTTCTTCTATCTCAGTTATTCTGTTACTGATTCCTTCTAGAGTATTTTTCATTTCAGTAATTGTGTTGTTCATCACTGTTTGTTTGCTGTTTAATTCTTCTATATTCTTGTTAAATGTTTCTTGTATTTTCTCCACTTTGTTTCTGAGATTTTGGATCATCTTTGCTATCGTTACTCTGAATTCTTTTTCAGGTAGGTTGCTTATTTCATCTTCATTTATTTTGTCTTGTAGGTTTTTACCTTGCTCCTTTTTCTGTAACAAACTTTTTGTTGTTTCTTTTCTTTTTTTTTCTTTTTTGGTGGATGGTGCTGTATTCCTGTCTTACTGGTTGTTTGGCCTGAGACATCCAGCACTGGAGTTTGCAGGCAGTTGGATAGAGCTGGGTCCTGGTGCTGAGATGAGGACCTCTGGTAGGCCTTACTCTTATTGATATTCCCTGGGTTCTGCAGTTCTCTGTTAGTCCAGCGGTTTGGACTCAGAGCTCCCACCACAGGAACTCTGGCCCAACCTCTGGCTTGGGAACCAAGATCCTGCAAGCTTTGTGGCACAGTAAAAAAAAAAAAAAAAAAAAGGAAGAAAGGAAAAAAGGAGCAGTACAATATCAAAGAATAAAAAACAAAATAAAATTAGAAAGATAAAAAATACATTAGGAAAAATAAAACTATAATTGAAACAATTGCAACAAGGTAAAAGAAAACCACAACAGAAAAAGAATAAAGAAAGAAAAAAAAGGCGGGGGCTTCCCTGGTGGCACAGTGGTTGAGAGTCCACCTGCTGATGCAGGGGATGCGGGTTTGTTCCCCGGTCTGGGAAGATCCCACATGCCACGGAGCAGCTGCGCCCGTGAGCCATGGCCCCTGAGCCTGCGCGTCCGGAGCCTGTTGCTCCGCAACGGGAGAGGCCACAACAGTGAGAGGCCCGCGTATCGCAAACAAACAAACAAAAAAAGGCGGGGGGAGAACAAGCCAAAAGGACAGATCACTAACAAAGTATAAAGAATAAAATAAAATTAGAAAAATATGATTATTTTATATTTTTCTTTTTCCCAATAATCAACAACAATGAATCAACAAGGTAAAACAGAACCACAATCTAAAAGAGGAATAACGAGAAGAAAAAAAAAAGAAGAAAAGCCTTGGCTATGGGGGTGGAGTTTAGGTGGGGGGTGGAACTTAGGCAAGGCCAGCGTTTTGGGTGGGGTGGAACCTAGGTGGGTTGGAGGGTGACGTTTGAGCATGGGGTGGGGCCTCTGCTTAGGACCTGTGCAGAATGGGAGAGGCAGCACTTGAAAGGAGGGCTTCTGGACTGTGGGTTTCTGGAGTGTGGAGGTAGGGCTCTGAGTGAGGGTGTGTAGGTGGGGTTTAGGCCCAGCTTGTTGGAAGGTGTCTCCTAGTGTAGAAGTAGGGTCCTGGGAGGGGGTGTAAGAGCGGGGCTTGGGCTCTGTGCGGCAGGAGGGAGGCTCTGAGGGCAGAGGATTAGGCCCAGGAGCCCAACAGGCTTCCCGATGCCTAAGTGGACAGGGAAATCGCTGGCCCCATTCCCTTCCATTCCATCATTCCCTCCCCCACTGTTTCCCCAAGGGTCTCTCCCATCGCCACTGGACCCCTAACCATGGGTGGGTCCCACTGGGTGTAGGAACTCCTTCCCTCCCCCAACCACCCCTCAGGGGTCCTGGTCTGGAGGTCTGGCCTTTACTTTTGCTCCCCCTTCCTTCCCTCCCACTCCCTCAGGACCCGCATGGATGGGAGGGGGCCTCGGTGGGCAGAGGATCAGGCCTGGGATCTCAACAGTTTCCTGGGTGTCCAAGTGGACAGGGGAAACATGCCCATGGTGCTTTTTGATCCTCTGCCCTCCCAGTTGTTCCCCAATTTCCCCCTTTGGGTGCTGGATCCCTTCCCCTCCCCCAGCCGCCCCTCAGGGGCACCCGTCCCGTCCCGCCTCCACTTCTCCTCCCTCTTCACCCCCCCCATGCCCCACGTCCTACCCAGTCGCTGGGGGTTCCTCCCATCCCCTTAGGTGTCCGTGGTCCCCCACCGGTTCCTGGTAGGTGCCCTAGTTGTGAGGAGATGTGAATTCCACATCCTCGTAGTACGCCATCTTGACTCCACCCCCCATTCTTTTGATTGGATGTTATATTTTATGTAGCCATCTCCATACTAACATTTCTATGACTTTAAATTTTTGCCTGTTGTTTCTCCATGTACCCATGTTGCATTTTGAATTATTTTCTTCTCATAGATTTCCAGTCATGAGTTACAGCTCAAAGGACATGACCATTTTTTAGATTCTGGATCCATACTGCCAAATTGTATTTCAAAAAGGTTATCCTAATTTAGTGCCACCAGCTATATCAATGAGGACAACTTGTCACCATACTCCTCCCAGAATTGGGTGCTGTCATTTTATACATATAGCTAATTTCATAAGCAACAAATGTTACTTTATTGTTGTTTTCATTTGTTTTTCTTTGATTAGTAGTTCAGTTAGTTATTTTACTATGTTTGTTTATGGTTCATCTTTTGTAAATTATTTATTTGCCTATTAGCGTATTTTCTCCCTTCCTTTCCAATACTTATGTCTCTTAACAGTCTTAATTATTATTTTTTAAAATCAATTTAGGTGAATTCTTCATAAGGATATTAACATTGTCATATATGGTGCACATGTCTTTTTAGTCTGTTTGCTCTTTTATCTTGGCTATATTTTTCTCTGACTTACGTAAGTTTTGAAATTTCATGCCAACTTGTAACTTCTTAAGCTCAGACAGTTGCCTTACCAAGAGGAATAAAAAAGGGAGAAAAGAAAAGTTAAGTGAAGTTGGTAAATATTTAGTTATATTTGTTCTTGTCTTCAGGCCCAGCCATCAGATCAGTTGCATTAATTAGATCAAAGGTCACAGCCAGATTCCCTCTCACTTCCTCATAGATATGGAAGGATTCAGAGGGAGGTGAGGTGGGATCAACTCATGGGTAGAGAGCATAATCCTGATGAGGGGAGCCCCTTTTTCTGGGTTTGGAGCAAGGACTTGGGTAAGTTGTAGGTGGTGAGGCAAGAGGTTGAGGTACAGTGAGGGGAGGGATGATGGATGTACCAGGAGACCCTCTGCCAAGTTTCATTACAGGCTTGAAGTTCTTTTAATGCTGTGTATTTACCTTTTTGGAAAGAATTAATTATTTTCTAATAAGCTAATTTTCTCCCTCTTGGAGGGAAATAATGTGGGACTGTTGCCTCTTGTTCCCAAGTCAGTCACACTAAGACCTGTGTGTGCTTTTTTCAGGATGAGAAAATTCACATTATTGACACAAACGGAACTTGTAAACTGGGGATATGTGCAGAATTCTTTTCAGACCTGTCTAAAAGTTGTTTCTGTTGGCTGCTTAGTGCTGCTACTAAAGAACAAAGAGGAGCCAGCCCCTTAAACCTATTGCAAATGATTTAACAGATGGACTTTACTCATGAATGGAATTAAAATTTGCTTGTATTACTGCCAACCACTTCTCCCAGAGGAGTTTCATATAGGACCAGAAACTCCTCCCCTTCACTTCCTACTATCTGCCACATCCATGCCTTTGAAGTAGAAAATCTCCTGGCAAACTCTGTATGTGCTTCGCAAAGAGCTCCAAATCCACATCTGTTTTGGATTTGGAGGGGAAAAAAATAAGTGAAACCAGTGTGGTGGTATCTGAATGAATGTTGTAGAAATCGTTTTTAAAAATCCCTTAAAATATGTCACAGTCAAATACGCATACAGTTGTTTAAACCATTGTGAAAAACAGGAGTTTCCTGCAACATTCTTGTCCTGCAGCCATTTTCACTCCAGAGGGGCCATCATTTTCAAATTATTTCTTAACTTTTGCTCTTATATCTAAATTAAAGTATATTAAATTGCTACTTTTTGCTTGTCTTTAGATTTTAGGCATTACTGATTGACATCCCTATATGGAAGATGAGAATTTGTTATTCTCCACATACACAGATTCCTTCCTTACCCTCATCCTTCCAATATAATTTGGAGTTAGACCAATATATATTTTACATTTCCATGACTATGTAAATATTATGTATAGGTGACCCCCATGGTATACTATAATTACGTTACTTATCTAAACATTTTTTTTGTTTTTTCTGGAGTTCATTTCTTCCCCCTTGACTTGCATAGCTTTCCAGGTGCCTCTCTTAGCCATCCCTCAACTATCTTACAAAAGTATAATCTCCTCTCGGTAAATTCAAACACATCAAGCATTTCATTAGCCTCATCTTCTCTGGGACATTGCACTCAGATGACAGTGGCATTTATTATGGTTGTTCAGATCAGTGCCCTCACTTCTAGGTTTTTGGCTTCTTCACTGATTGTGAATGACAGGGGTAAACTGGGTAAGTGAGATGGTACTTGTGTTCAGAATGTTGGGGATTTTCTAGTATTCTATACAGATAGAGAATCTAAAATGCCTTCCTAGCAAGCTCTTCTCTGAGATGAAGTATATCAGGCGCTATACTGTTAGTGCCTCTTACTTTCATGTTGTCTCATTTCTCCTTTTCATTTTCTTTGTAGGATATCAACTTCCTTACACACAATTCTGTAAAATACTTAACTGGTTTAGTAACATTTTCTCAAAGTTTAGGTAAGGCAGCAATATTTTCTTCCCACACAGCAAAAAATCACTCCATCAATATCCAGTCTTGGAAAAATATTGCTGGTGGCACTAAAATTGGTACAACTCTTTTGGGAAATAATTTGCCAGTATGCAAGATAACTACAAAAATCTTCCTTCCCTTGCCTTTGCAATTTTAGTCTAGGACTCCATGCTAAAGAAGTAACCCAAAACATGGAAAAAGCTGTATGTCAGAAGAGTCCCAGTGGTATTATTTGTAGTAGTGAAAAAGTGGAAACGATATCATGTCCATTAATAGGGGAATGGCTAAGTAAATGGTGGGAATATATAGTTCGCTTTTTATGTACATGTAATAACATGAAAATACTTACTGTAACATTAAACAAAAAATAAGAGTAGTCCATCCAGGTACACTGTGATTAGCACTATGTAAAATACACATGTTGAAAACTGAAACCATCTACTCTATACAGCTTATGTCTACATGAACATAACCTCACTATTCCAATGTTTGCTGGCATAACTTTTACTCTTCCAGGAGTCTCTTTGCCAGGTAAATAAGTTTATTTTTCATAACGTAATTTCTCAACAGACCCATCAAATTGTCAGTAGAAAGTGTCAGTTAACAGAACCCCTCAATCCTGCTGTTTCTAACCAACCCTCAACAATTATATCATGATCTTTACCCAATCTTAAGGTCTGCTCATTGAAAGATCCACCTTAAACAAAACTCCAGAATTTCAATAAAATCTGATTTTGCCCTTGCCTTTCTCTAAGACACTGCCAAAGCTCTGTTGAGGTGGTGCTCCCCGTTATGGCAGTGGGCAGTGACCTCAGCCCTGTATTATCATTAGATTGTGTTGGGATACTTGGGAAACCAGCACTCAGCAAAGTAGGAAAACTATGCCATATATGCATAAAGAAAAAGACAAAAGGAATATGTAAAAATAATAGTTATGTTGGGGGATTGGTATTCTGTCAAATTTTCAAGTCTTTTGAACGGTATCCTTATGTAATGAGGACAAGGTTTATTTCATTCAGTAACTAAGACTTTATTTATTCTGATAAAGCCATCTTTTAATGTGTAAAGATCAAATAAAGGCAAAGCTGTGTAACTTGTTATTTTCTTTGTTGTGTTTTGTAGAGAAAATATGAATCTGAAGAGAAGACTACTAAGGTAGGAAAAGAAGCTATTCATACTGTAATGAGGCTCAGTGGTAATGAAAATGATCCCCAAACGCTCTAAAATCACTTAATGTTGAGAAATAATCAGGAAGACATGGACAATGACCTTTAAGTCGGTTTTGGTATTTAATGGAACAGAGGCTTTAGACAGGGGCTTGCTTAGCACTGAGTGACATAAATGTTGTAAATCTAACACAGCGTCGACGCATCTCACAAAATTAAAAGCCAGGGTTTATTAACAAATTTGGTAGTGGATTTTGCAGCGTTAAATGTATTTCCTATCAATCAATCATTTTATGAAAATCAGGAGGAAAGCAGGCAGGCAGATAGTTTGCCCAACTGGCAAAAGCAGCACTCAACTAACTATTCCTTTTGTACACTTGGCAGTTATTTACACAGCTTCTGTTCCAGGTAAAGATATGCTGATGACAGGAATAAAGACAAATATCAAGATTAATCAGGTGATTTTATTTAATATTTACCATTCAGCAGCAACCAACATGAACATCTGGGCTAACAGAATCTCTTGAAATGTTCTGCTATATAGCTGCTTCAGAAATACACACACATGATCAACTGTTCATTGCCAAAAAAAAAAATTTTTTTTAAATGGCTTCAAGAGCAAATAACACTGATTTTATACTGTGCCCAAGCACTAGTCAAGGAATCTATTAAATTACAGAGGAAAAGGAAATCAAAGAAGCTTTGTTATCTTATGCATGTCACCTTATTTAAATGGAAGGAAGTCTTTACTTCTTTAAAGCAATAGGAATACGGATCTTCATATATATATATATATATATATATATGCAGAGAGTTGTATACAGCATATATAATATATATATATATATATATTTAAGGATGTGATTACAAACACAAAGTGTTATCATCAAAAGCAAAAGCTAGTTCAAGAAATTTTCAACCAAAAAACTTGCAAGATACAAAGCTAAAATTTATGTTCCTTTTCTCTATTATGAATAATTTCACTAAACATAAATATTTTAACATATATTAATTTTCTGACATTCAAAATTGTAAAGTCAATATGGCAGAATTATTGTTAGAAGCACATATGTACAAATATTTTTTTTCCGTACATAAAGTATTTGGCATAATTATAACAATCATACTGCATCCACAAGAGTTTGCTTTTATTTTTACTTTTTTTTTTACACATAATGGTATCTCTTATTAAAATTAACCAGTTATGTACAAAAATACTTGAACATTTATTATAGAAAACCTCTATAACCAGCCTCAACAGCGTATACCTGCTGAATGGTTTCATTAAGGGAATATAAAAAAGTTGTCACTGCCTTCCAGGTAAGCTATCAACAAAAACATACACAGTTAAACTAAATTGAGCTTCCCAACAAAAGAGGGAAAATATTCAACAGTATGATTTAAAATACAGTTCATATCTATTGTCAGTTGAGTGTTATAAACAGTCAGTAAAGAAAACAAAGATACAAAATACGTTACCACACACAAGGTGCTTTTTTCACACTCCTATGACTGTGGCATGAGCGTCCCTATCTAGATCTAAGATGCTGTGTTGCAGTATTCAAGCTAGAGTGGTCTACGGCCATCCTCCCTCAACAAAAGGACAACAGGATTAGCTAAGAAGACAAGCTCCACCAGTAATAATGGAGAGTTGTGAGGAATTCCTTATTTTGTGCAGGACTGAAAGTTAATGCCCTTGCCTTTTGAAAGTGCTTTTGCCATTTAATCATGCTAATATATTTTCTCTCTCATTTACTCTATTAATTTACTGCTGTCCTGTATTGATTCCTGAATTCTTGTTAATGGGACACATTAATTTGTGCCTACTTAACACATGAACGTCTGTTCTTCAGTGACAAATCTGGTAGAGGAAACTATCAAGTAAGGAAGGAAGCACAAAATTCAAGTAAACATTTCTCCTATAGGGTCTTTTGCTTCATCTACCCGATTGGAACTCTGGAAGTAAACTGCACCTTGAAAAGAAATACAATAGATACCATGGTGCCAGGGTACTAAAGGGTTTACCAACCAATTGGTAAAGTAGCGTTTTAAGAATGTAGACAGCAGCCAAGGTCAAAAGCAACCTTAAAGTAGTATTTTGCTTCAAGAACAAAACCACTTCCAGTCCCAATCCTTGCAACCCCTTAAGTTTACTGTCTCACTGGCTTGCTTTAACTTTGAATTCTGAAGATGTGCACTCATCAGTCTGTTCATAGAAAGAGGCAGAAATCTCACCTTATTTACAGAAGTCTTCTAAAATAAGGACTGCTGTGTTTGTTAGGATGTACATCGACTTAATAAGCTTTCTTGACGGATCAAGTATTCAGTAAAAAGTATACAACATTATCACGCTTCGTATTGTTCGACAATATTGTATTGGTTTTAAGATTAAACTATGTAAAAAAAGTGAACATAAAAAGATACAAAAGAAGGCTTTATTACTATTTATCACTTCCAAATGAGAAACGCTGTAATGAAAGTTCAGCCATACTTGGAACACCTGGCGTTTGAGATCAGTAACTTTTAATATTGTGCAACATTCTATTAACAAGTGAGTTTTAATTCCATTCATCTAAAGACAAATCTGAGTAAGTTATTAAAGTGCCTACACTAAATGTCTTCTCACCATACCTCTTATTTCTTGTAAACGGCAGAGAATTCATGGCAAGGAAATAGAAAAGGGACTTCTTATAACTGGGAGACTTTCCGGGGCAGGGGTCTGGGCCGCGGGCCGGGGTCCATCCTCCTGGTCCCGTTCTCCAGGTGTCCCGATCGTGCCGCCAGAGGCTTGGGGGGCAAGGCGGGCGGTTCCGCCGTGATGGGGATGGACAGGCTGTGAGGTAGCGGGACGGGGCGCCGCAGAGTCCGCTCGTACACGCTGTACGGCGGCGGCGTCTTGCTCTCCTTGCGCGCCAGCTCTTCAGACCCACTGTGGCCTGACCCCGACCCCGGCGCCACTGACTGTTCGTTCACCTGATTTTCAAAGCCTGAGGTTTCCGACGTGCTACACCGGCTGAGGGACGAAATCCCACTGCTATAGCTGCCGGACAGGACGGGGGAGTTGGAGATGAGTCCTGGGGAGTGATACTCCACCGGAGAGGGGGTGAAAGACTGCATGGATCCCTGTGCGGAGTGGAAAGGGCGGGGTGGGGGAGACACAGCAGAGAGTCACTGACAGACACTGTGATGAGCTCAACTGTGTCCCCCACCCATCCATAGGTTGAAGCCCTATCCCCTGACCCCCCCACCCCCACCCCCCGCCCCGCGCCAATGTGCCTGCATTTGGAGATACAGCCTTTAAAGAACGAGTAAGTGAAATTGAGGCCCTCAGGATGACCCCAACCCAATCTGGTATCCTTTTAGGAAAAAAAATTGGACACAAAGAGACACCAAAGACACATGCACACGAAGAAAAGACCCTGAGGACATAGGGAGAAGGTGGCCATCTGCAAGTCAAGGAGAGAGGCCGCAGGAGAAACCGAGAATGGTGGCACCTTGGTCTTGGACCTGTAGGCTCCAGAACCGTGAGAAAATACATTTCTGTTGTTGAAGCCCCCCCCGCCAGTCCGTGGGGTTTTGCTCTGCCGGCCCTGGAAGACTCATGCAGACACCCAGACTCAAATCTGAGTGCTGGCGTGCCTCAGAACCGCACATATCCATCAGGCATTTATCTGCCAGGGCCGCCAGTCCATTCAGTTCACCTCACTGCCCACTTTACTCCTTATCATGGTCAGGACAGAAAGAGGATAAAAGTACTCAGGGAGAAAATGCAGAGGCATATCATTAGTCCCATGGTTTGAAGGATAGGAAACTGGCAAAAACCAAAACAAAACCAAACCCGTTGGAGGTCCCACTTCCCTTTCTAGCTCAGCAGAACCACTGGAAGTTCTAGCAACAACTGCTCACTTTCTCTTACTGGAGATATTATTTTGAAGCTGAGCAGGGCTGTCCCGTTTGGATGGGGCATGAATTCTTCACTTGCCCCCCCATTCCCACCCCAGCACACTGAGGCCTCCTGGCCTCCTTCCCTCATTTGTTAGCTGTCTAGCCCCGCTGCCATTGGAATGTGCTACTTCCCTAAGGCTTCCACACTGGGAAATACTGCACCCTATGTGCTCCTTGAGTCCATTCAAAGCACATTAGCTTCTTAAGGTCTTATAATAAAGCAAAACCTAAATGACTTTGCTCAGCCCAGTGTTTCCTAAACTTATTTGACCATAGACCATTTTTTTTTCATGTATCACATAAACGGCCTATAAAACCAAGAAATGTTACCCTAGACTAACTTTACCTTGGTCTCTCCTTTGAAACAAAAACAATGCTAGTAGACACAAATCCTTTCATTTAGCAGGAGCCTAAAGTTAAGCATGGCTAATTAATTAAGAGGTCCAAATTCACTGCAATTTTTTGTCAAAAGTTAGACACTAAGTTCAAAATAAGGCAGGTAAGCTGAGTCTTCACAGGGTTAATTCCATCATTTAATTGCTGATAAAACTATCAGTCAAGGAGTTTTCTGCATTCTAAGCACAGCAAAGCTAGTAACTTGGTAGCACTACGCCCTCTAATGTAACCCAGGAGTTACAACACAAACGTTCCACCCATTTTCTCTTCAAACCTATTTTGTAAAAATACGGCTACGAAGCTACCTATGGTGGGTAAGAACATAGGCAGGTCTGTGGAGAGACAGTATACACCACTTTGCTAACTATCTGGTGGCTACTTGAACATTTTCAGCCCTTCGATTCTTTCTATTTTTTAAGAATCAGTTCCTAGTCTTATCTTATTACTACTCTGCACAATCAAGTTAAAAAATGCATGTGTGAATTCCAGAGCAACACATGGGGCTCTCTGCAAGCAAGGGGAAGTGTAACGATGCGGAAACACCATGTTGCTTTTGTTCCCATCACATCAAGATGACAGTCAATGGCTTCCAGGGTGAATGCAGTCCCATGTACTTTACAATTAATAGCTGCTCTACAGAATGACAACCAAACTAGCAAATAATTTGCACCCACCAGCAAATTTTGACATCAGCAATGTTGGCAATGCAAACAAAATCACACTTCTTTGCAATTTTCTCCGTTTGGAGGGGGAGGGGTTCCTTCCCCATTCTCAATTTCTACCAGCAACAATCCTTAGTGCCACAGATGTATGGGATCACAATGTGATCCCATGTGTTTGCAGAAGCTAATTTGTCCTTTTCTTTTATGTTAGTTAGAAATGTCTAATCAACAAAAAGGACAAGGAGTGTGTAAATCCTAAGTAATTGCGGTACAAAATCATCCTTTCAACGCTCACTTCAACCTCATATTAGCCTCTGGCATAGCACCTCTGAACACCTACCTCTGAATGTACTGACAATCCTTGCAGCCAGTCTGATTCAATTTGGATAGGGACTAAATATTATTCTTTTTTTTTTTTAATTCATTTTTAAAATTTTTGGCTGCATTGGGTCTTCGTTGCTGCGCGTGGGCTTTCTCTAGTTGCGGCGAGTGGGGGCTACTCTTCGTTGCGGTATGTGGGCTTCTCATTGTAGTGGATTCTCTCGTTGTGGAGCATGGGCTCAGTAGTTGTGGCACACGGGCTCAGCAGTTGTGGCTCGCGGTCTCCAGAGCACAAGCTCAGCAGTTGTGGCACACGGGCTTAGTTGCTCCGCGGCATGTGGGATCTTCCCAGACCAGGGATCAAACCCGTGTCCCCTGCATTGGCAGGTGGATTCTTAACCACTGCGCCACCAGGGAAATCCCTAAATATTATTCTTTACCTTCGTGAGGGATTCTGTATGTTTAGAGATGTTAAGAAGCCTATGTCTACATATCAAATCAAATGTCTGATTTCCAGTTTGTTTCCCAGAAATTTAAAAATTCATTTTACTGCCTTGTTTTTCATGATCAAGTATGTATCTCTAATGTAAATGGAAACCTTGGTGTAAAATATTAAAAGAGGAAAAGTTGGCTTTGGCGTTTTCAAAATGGGTGAGATCTGATGAAAAAGGCACTGGAGAATATTTAGTAGATCTTGATGACTGTTTTTCAATATATGTGTTTGTTTTTGATGTCCCTTAAACCAAAAGACCAGGCTGAAAATGCCCTAGGAGATACATGGGGACCATTTCTTTCCGAATTCAGTGTATATTCTCACTCTAGTTTGTACCTTCTCTTGCCACCATTTGGAGAAAAAGCCTAATAATCTGAAAACAAATGGCAGGCTCCCCAAAGGGAAAGCCTAGTGCTGTTTTCTTACCCATCTTCCTCTCCCCCTTCTTTATATGTTCTTTGCCTGGTCTGTGCAGATGAAAGCACCTCATTGATGTACCAGGGAAAAAAGTAACGTGGGGCTAATCTCTAGCCTCAATCTAAACAAGAGCCTGTACCTTCAGTGGAGATCGCCCAGCAGGCGATGGGGATACCGACGTCGTGTGTCTTGCTGGTGAAGCTGTAAAGACAGAGAGATCATTTCAATTCAGAAAACCAGACAGCTGACTACCTGCAAAAGCCCTCTGTGTGTACAAACCCATATAGATGATCTAGTGCACAAGGGTCTAGGCAAGGGGGTGGGGAGCGACTAAATGGTGCCCACCCAAAACGGATTCTTCACAAAGGATGGCAGCTCCAAGACATGGGGTAATTAGTGAAAAGTCACCAGTGTATACATTATGCTTTAACCACAGTGACAGGACCCCAAGCTGGTCCAAAGTCCTTTCCACTTCCTCAAAGTCCAGATGCTTCTCTGCTGCTTGGTCTATTTCAAAAGGTGCTTTTAGGTGTGAGGTGCCAGGGAGCAGACTTCGGGAAATAACTGCTGACTTTGGCCCTGAGCGGGAATGGGAAGACCCAAGTCATCCAGACAGCTTAGAATAGGTCCCAGGAATATACTGACATCAGCCTCCCCTTCCATCCCCCAATATTCCTGAAATTGACAGGAAAGCCTTGGCCATATCATACAAGAGGTAAGAAGTTTTCCATTTTTCTCCCTAATGTTTGTCCTCGGGTCTTCCCTTTATCTCTGGGAGGTGGTATCCTATGGATTTTATCATCAAGGCAAAGAAGAACCCTCTCTTTGTTTCTCCCACCAGATTTTCAAGCCCTACACCCGGGACACAGCTTGTTTGATAGCACTGCTCTGTGTGTGCGCTTGTGGGTCAAATCCAGCTCTCTAAAGCATAACCACACATACTAAAAGCCTGCCGTGACACCGTCAACATTGTGCGTATAAGCCAGATTTCCCAATTCTGCCTACAGAGGTTTCGATGAGCTCAGAGTTCGCTGCTGTGTGATGAGCTGCCATCCTCCCAGATGTCACAGTGAGGGCTGTAACTCATAAGAAAGCTACAGAAAGGCTGAAGGGAAGAGAGACAGTTACAGATCCCCCCAACAGTGACCACACATGATGACATGAGGACAGACCATGACAGCAATCAGTGCAGAAGGGAAGGCAGCCCTGCCAAGTTAACCAGGAAGAGGTACGGTCATCTGTGCACTCTGAGCCTAAGGGACCAGGAAGAGTGGCTGGTCCCCACACTGTGGGGTTGTGTGGCCTCCATCTTACACGCTAGGGCATGCTGTCAGCGTGTGCCATGTTCCATCACCACTGTTAGTTCTCCTATGGCATCAATTGTGGGTGTTGAGTATGGAAGAAAAACATGCATGTATAGAGAAGGCAGATCTTGATTGGAAATGGTATGTCTGGCAGAAGTCAAGGTTTACTATTACTTGGGACCCTCTTCCTCTCAACTTAGGTGTTCCCCGGTACCGTCACTGGGAGATGCACAGCAGCCCCTGTGCGTACTGAAAGTTTACAGTGATGTTTCTCTGGAAAGACCTAAAATAGTTCTATCGGTGTCCTTGTCTACAAGTCTGAATGAGCAGGAACCTAAATACCATGAATATTATTGTTCCTTAGAAGATGCTTTTTGAGTTACCAACTTTAGGTACACAGCCAGGTTTAAATTGGAGGTTGCCTGAATATATGGACATCATGAATAAAATACCAATCATCACTGGTTGATGAGTTTTAAACTTCCATGGTCACACTGACCTACTTATGCAGAGTATCAATTAAGGCTAAAGTTATTTCTTTTTCTGTTTAGAGATCTCACATGTCTTTCCAAATCTATTGGTGACTTTTTGCTTTGGCGAGTATAAAACAAACTGGGTAGCCCATAGTTTATTTTAAAAAGAGAGAGAGTCATTTTTCTTAGTGAAAAAAGAAACTAGAAAGATGAGATGCTAAAATACAGCAAATGAAACATGGACGATCAATCCAGAAAAATCCATGAAAAACAGTGTCATATTTTCTCTTGCCTTTAGGCTGTTGTATTTGTAAAGCTTCAAAACTACTCTAAATATACGTTAAGTGTTGAAAAGACTCTCCACATCACCAGGATAGGATAAGTAAAGCAGGGTAGCCCCTCTTAAAAACCACCCCCATATGCAGGTCACCAAGCAACGGCTTATTCAGGAGGAAAGGGGAACTATTATTGTTATAAACTCACGAAGGAAGTTTCTTAAGAATAATTTTCAGTGGTTCTCAAGTCTAAAAAGGTGTGGTAAAATACAGATTCTAAGGTCTTGGCCCAGAAATAGTAAAATTCTGATTCAGTAGGTCTGAGGTTAAGCCCAAGAATTTTGCTTCTTAAACCAACACCCTAAGGGATTCAGTGCCTTGAATGAACCCTTTGAGAAATATGACCCTTGAATACAGACCTGTCTAGGCAGCAGATAACTACGGATGCACTGTTAGTTGTTTTCCACAAGCCTATCCAAATCACACTTAGTCAATCCTATTTAGGGGCTACCTGAAACTGGGGCATCAGTCCTGAAGAAAGTGGCTAGACTTAGTAAAGGTTGATAAGAATGAGGTGACTCAGGATAGCATAGAAAAAATGTTAGTGTCTCAGCAAGGTTAGGGTACCCCCTAAATTCTGAGGATGGCATGTAGGAAAAGAAAATTCTACAAAATCTGTCTGTGGGGTTTATTAGGAATGGTGCACTGCTTGACTTAGTGTTAACAGGAGTTCAGGAAAGAGAGGGAACACTACAAACAAATTATAGAGCTACTACTAAGGACACCAAATGCCTACCTTTTTGAGGAATTCAGGACAAGCTGGAGTAGTCAATAAAAGTTATTTTATGAAAGTGATTGTTAAGTGCTTCAAATACCCACCAGTCTGTGTGGGTCTTGGAGGGACAGGGGGAGAGATAAGTTTCCTACCGTCCGACATGTTCTTGGCTTCCTTCCCACTGTCCAGGCTCCAGCTGCTAGGGGTGGGATTCACAGCTGGAAGGGAATAACACAGCTAAAAACACACGGTTTTTAGGGTTTTTGCCCTGTAAACACTCGAAATCTTAGAAGAAAGTCAGAATTATCCAGAATGAAAAAAATCAACTGGATTAAAAAAAACCCAACAAACTTCCTAAATACCGAACTTTTACTTAATTGCCTACCTCACAGTTATAGTTGATATTTAATTGGGTGATAGCATGTCTCTTTCTTTCCCTCAAGCAGTCAAACAGAACTATACATTTCTACACGAGAGTGTGGAAACTTGTTGAGAATTATAGATCTGTTTAGATGCTGGATAACAGATGGAAGATGTAGTCACTAGACTATTTTAAAACTTGATTTTTAGTAGAAATTTCTGGACTAGTGGCACCCTGAAAGGGGGAAGGCAGTGGCACACTAATATCTCCACGGTCTGGCAGAATTAGTGGCAAGGAACAGCCACGCCACACCATCCTGTTGGCCCTTGTTTCTAAAGTCAATGGGCTATAGTGAAGAACGTCCTAAAAAAATAATTTGGAGTACTGACGGTATCATTCCTTTTTTGTAATCCGCCTGCTCCATGCTTCAGCAAGATGCAGAAATATGGAACAACCCCGTTAGGAACAAGGGCCAGACGCACAAGGTTATAAATAGCCGCTCTGTGATGAGCTTTACGACATCAAGCCTTTAGAGATTTCCAGTAGCTTGCTCCCTGAACAGACACTGCCACCTGATGGACATATCTAGAATTTCAACATTTTACCATTCTTTATATTACCACTTTCATTGGATGGAACTACCACTCGTAAAATACTTTTCCTCCGGTCCTTTTAAATGTGCTTTGTGGTTTTCTTTGGTATAAAAGGTGGGAAAAAGACCACGTTCCTAAATTCTCCAGACAAAGATCAATATCTGACTTGTAACTTTAAAGCAAAATGTGTGTTTTAAAATAACTGGCTACAGTTCTGCTGATTTCTATTTCGCAAGGAAAGTTTTAATGTATCGGTGTAGTCAAATGACGATGCAGTCGAGCTCTTAATGAGGACAGTTAGAATGCACTTTACACGGATATTTCGTTAGTGACTCTTAATTCACTGGCCTGGGGACTGCTCTGATTTTTTGAGGCCTGACCCTGGGAGGTGAGCAGGTGCCTTGCTGCCAGCCCCGCCCCCCTGGCTGAGGAAGTCGCATTTAATCTGCTCTTCCTCCTCTGCTGTGTTGCACAGACTGATGCTAACCGGCTATGAACTGCTAGGCATGTGTTTGTTTCTCATTTTTTCAGGTGACCTTGAGGCAGGGCACACTCCATCATGCACGGGATTGCAATTCTTAAAGAGCATCTGAGTCCCCGCAAACGACAGATGAGCTGGCAGAATGAACTCTGTAAGGCAGACACAAAGTGGGACCAGGGAATCGATCTGAGAAGGTGCTTATTTTCATTGCACTGAACAAGTAGCCTAATTGGCCACTTTGTTTCAGGTAGCGCAGGCCTTGCCTCAGTGACTCACTGAATGACACCAGAAGTCATTAAACAGAGGAGTCCCTACCTGGCTCAGATTCTGCTGTTAAATCCTACAAGAACACAGTTTGTGAAGAATGCATCAGAAATAACTGTCTTTCATTCATCTCGTAAAGAGAAAATTAGTCCAGATCATTAAAGGTCTGGAGATCTGCCTTCCACACAGACACACGGGAGACTGGAGGAAATGAGGACAAAACAAACCATTACACATTCCAGGACTGATGAAGGGGCTGGCTTTATACCCACCTTTCTCAGGCGCAGAAAGATTTGGGTCACTGCGTGGCAAGGCCCCGTCTCCAATATGACTAAACAGCAGCCTCTGGAAAGGCACAAGAATCTATTTTTATGACGCAATATGCTAACATGTGAGACCTTCTAGAAAATGAGATGATTATCTTATTACTGAACCTTTTCGTTGAAAAAATGTTTTTATATGCTGTGATGAGGCTAGGAACAAAGAATTCAACTATATTTAAGGGAAAAAGGGCATAGACCCTTAGGGTTCAAACAGTGTTTTAAAAGTCTATACTAGGGCTTCCCTGGTGGTGCAGTGGTTGAGGGTCCGCCTGCCGATGCAGGGGATGCGGGTTCGTGCCCCGGTCCGGGTGGATCCCGCATGCCGCGGAGCGGCTGGGCCCGTGGGCCGTGGCCTCTGGGCCTGCGTGTCCGGAGCCTGTGCTCCGCAATGGGAGAGGCCACAGCGGTGAGAGGCCCGTGTACCACAAAAAAAAAAAAAAAAAAAAAGTCTATACTAGCTTTCAAATATAAATTGCAAATAGGTTTTGTAATAAAATGCAAGGAAAAAATAAACAGTAAGCAGTTAAGTTATGGTGCTCTTTGTAAATACAAATGCTAGACTGGCAATACGAAATGCAAGTAAGAATTAAAGGAGGAATATTAGCTCAAAAAATCTCTAGTGAATGGACTTTACATTTTAAATCCTAGATTAGGTTAAAACATATGAAATGGTCAATATGTTACAATTTTTAACCCACAAAAATGCCAGTTTTACATGGTTCTACCTAACATATTAAACAAAAAGGTGCAAAGTCCTTAAAAGTAGATGCACCAGAGCAATGTGTATTATTGAAATTTTGGCAACATGCAGACTGTTGCAAATTTGACCAAAAGCAGAAAACTGGAGAGGCTAACCAGCAAGTCTTTCATGCTAACAGCATGCTGGTGACATGCTCTCCAGGAGCAGATGGAACAAACTGTGAAATTCCTTTGCAACATCAAGTGACAAAGGGAAATTAAACCAGTTAGCTGGTCCAGCCAAATGCACGCAGATATAATTTCTGTGAGACATCAGTGTTGTGTGGATGAGGTATCCTGGAACTTTGGGGAAGATCACACAATCAGCAAAGATAAACCCATCAAGCCAAACCCCACTCACTCTCATCCCTTTCCAGATGTAGCTACAGACTTCTGCCAGGATGGTGTAGAGAAACAGAGAAATGAGCTGGAGGATAAATAACTATTACTCTCTGCTCGCAAGTTTTCCCCAAATAATCGGTAAAACTCAGGGCTCCACATGAATCTTATCTTTGAAACCCTCCTTCAAAGCACTTGAAGGGCCCAGAGGGTCAAAACCTTGGCCCTGCTCTCACTCGGACTAACAGAGATCACTGCAAAACCAAGTCTGGGGTGGGTGATGAGGGCCACGTGCCTTATTCCTGAGGGCTGCAGGGGAGGCCCTAGGATTCAGCTTCCTCCTCAGTGCACCAAAGAAGAATGGCAAAGGTAAAAAGACATGTTCCTCACTCTTGGGTACCTCAGCAAGGAATCCGTGGCAGCTCTCTCGAGTTAGGTGGAGGCAGAAAGAAATGCTGCTGGGCAGCCATGCGTCTCCTCAAGGGTCTTTGGCTAATGTAGGAAGTTCCTCCAAATTTCTGTTACAGACACATGCAGACAGACACCCCCCAACTCATTCACCCAATCACCCCTCCTAATGTTCAAGTAGCAGCAACGAAATACAGAGTCGGATCAAGGTGGGTTAAATCATTTCCCATTTCCCTATCAGCTTCACTGCTCAGGCAAATACCCACGTATCCACATCAGACACATGGCTCACACAGAAATTCCTAACAACAGGCGCAGGGCAGAGGTGTGCTCTTCACCCAGCTGGACCCGTCAACACAGCCTATCTGGTGGCCTCTGGCAGCTACCGTGAGGTTCTGCAGAGAGACGTAAGCAACAACCAGACGTTTCCTCGTTTTCTAGAATTTCCATCCCACAAGGACTACCTGAGAAGGTTCCACAGGTGTCGGGTAGATGGCACTGCATGGCCGCTCTCTCGGGGACAGGCAAGAGTTTTCTCTGGAATGTTTGTGTTTGTCAGACAACAAAGGAGAAGCTGGCAAGAGAAGGAAAGAAAGGCTCATCAGGGTGGTGGGCTGGGCCCGTTTGGAGGAGAGAGCCTGAGCATGCGGGGGCCACCACAGCTCCTGGGGGCTGGAAGGTTCTCTGGGAACCCTTAGTCCACCCCACACCCTGGTGCTGACCTCTGGCACTCGACGGAGCAGAACTTGTCACATTAGGCGAGGCAGAGTGAGTAGAACTCAAGCTTGAGGTAGATGGACTTGGCTGGAAAACATGGGAGCTGTTATCAAACACAGCTTAGAGGCTGCAGACAATGCTGACACATTTGAAACAAAATCATCAGTTCTTTTTTCAAATTAGAAAAAAAGTCCAGTAAGAAATATGGAAAAATCTCCCTAACTCAGACTGCTAAGGATGCCTGTCTGAATTAATCAAGAATCTGAGATTTTGACTCCTGCCAAAGGAATGCATTTGTGTTCATTTCAGCTGCATACATCCTATGACTTAGGAGCAGTTAGCAGCGGCTCCCTGACTAAAGCACAAGCACAAAGACTCCCAGCCTCGGGCAGGTCAATAGGTGAGTGCTTCTAAAAGGCAGAGAACACGCCTTTGCATTTTCTCCAATGTAATGTGTTCAAAGCATGAATCTGGCAATATGTATTATGCCCCTTTTCCAAAGACAGTGGTGAGGAAAATTTCCGCTGAGCCTTACCGAGTTACTATCAATGCCCTATCAGCCGAGTCTAAATACAAATTTTGGTTGCAAGAGTTACACTGACGCTAAAATCCCTAAAACCTATGTTTTTTCTTTTGTAAAAAATGTTTTATTATGGGAAATTTCCAACAGGTACCTAAGTGGAGAGATCTTACAATGGGCCCTGAAACCATATCTTCTTAAAGGAAAAAAACAAAACACTTAGAAATGCTAAGAGGTCAGTGGTGACAAGCTCCAGGAGTCCCAACTGCAGACCCGACTCAGAGGCAGAGCTCAAAGTGCCCCCCTGCACGGCCTGCCCGGGCTTTCCCATGGCTCGCTCAGGTCTTCTTACAGTGGATGGGGGAACTTTGAGAGGATCATCTCTGTAGACTCCAGAGACCAGCAAGGCAACACGAGTGTTTAAAGGTTTGTCCTGAAGTCAAGTTCTCGCTCATAGGTCTGTTCCTAAGCACAGCAGAGTGAACGGAAACACTCATGATCGAGACAAAAAGGGAATAAACAGGACCAGACAAAAAAGCTAATCAAGTACCTGCATGTGAAAGACTTCATCAGAGCTTTCTGACTGCCCTGTAATATTGCTTACTTCAGCAGAAGCTTGTGAGGACAGTGAAGAGGAAGAGTATCGGTTGACAGCTGGGTAACTCAATGGGCTGTTTTGGGGGGAAAAAATAATGGTTGTTAACTCAGTCTCTGAATTGTACTTTATCACATGCTGGCACGGTATAAAACCAAAGGGGAAAAATATATGCACATCCCATTTTGTTGTCTCCTGTTTGCCTCAATATGATCAAATGTCTGAGTTTATTTATTTCTCATGCTGTTGCTGTTTTACCAGTGGCAGATGTCTGCAGCTGCCTCGAGGGTTAATTATTTCATTAAGAAATTGCGTATTTGACAAACTGTGCCGCAAAGAACGAGAGAATCGTCCCAGATCATCTTGTGGGGACGCCAAAGTGTCAGATAATTCAGAATATGACTTACCTGCGTCTAGGAATTACCCTGGTACCATCTGGGCTCATAGAAGCAGGTGCTGAGTTTCTACACACGCGAGGGCTTCCATTAGGAAAATGGACTGGACTGGCTTGTATACAAGCAGAGAATTCCTAAAGAGGTAGTAAAGAAAATATTTCGGAATAGTAATTACAAGGGCAAAATCACTCGTGAGGTATTTCGCTGCACTAGATGTGCATTGTAATTGTCAGGAAGTCTTTCTATAGGGACCTTATAAAGGTAAGTTTCATTATTATTAAGCTTTATCTCATTTACTTTTTTGTTTTCATAAAGGTTGAGAGTGACAAACAGAAGTTAATGCAATTTTAGGATTTGAGGGCTCTCTGGTAAAATGGTGCAGTTTGGTAGAAAAACCACAAGATGTCACTATTGGATATTTCATCGTCCCTCTACCAAAAAGCAAATGGCAGAGGTCAGACTGCCCCCCCCCATGGACACTTTGTGTACTTGCCTGTATTCCTAAGCTGGACTTCATCACAAAGAACTGGTCGACCAGCTTTTTGTGAAGCGGTCTCATATCTTGAGGTACAAACTTCTCATGCACGGCCAAGCCAAATTCCAAAATCTGTGCCTTGATAGTAACATAAGGAGAAAATCCACATCAGTGGGTACCTCCTCTAAGTGCCTGCTAGGGGATTCAAGCACGGTACCATGCATTTTGCATGCAATATTGCTAATCTCTCAATCTGACAAGATAGCAACAATCCTTAGTTTACCGGGGAGGACACCAAGGATCAGAAAATTCTGCATGTACTAAAAAAGGACAAATGAGGATTTGAACTTAGGTCTCTCTGATTCCAAAGACTTGATTTTCCTACTACCCCAAGTTTCTTTCCCATGATTTTCGACCTATAACAACAACCATTTTAAAACAGTTAAGTGTTTCTTTGGCCCCTTCCTGCACTTCTCAGGATGGGGCAGGGAATGGGGGCGCCCTGTTAGGAGGGGCAGGTGGTTCTCCCCCAGGGACCTCTTTTCTGGATGGCACCCTCTCTGCCATGTTTCCCTTCTCTCTCCCATCAGGTTCTTCTCCCTCCCTCTCTCAGATTTTCAAAATCTGTCAGGGAGGAAGGGACAAGTGAACGGCAATTCTGTAACAGTTGCAATGCTTCTTGTTTTTGTTAAAAAAATATTATTCTTGTTCACTTATTCTAATGCAAAAAGGAACAGCTCCTATTTTTTAAAAAGTTTTCCTGCTGTGAGAACCTAAACCAAGATGAATATAAACATTCAAGTTTTCTCTGTACAGGTATCAAAAGTGCTTAATTCCTTTGATTTGAGTAGCAGCTGTCTTTTACATTTTTAAAAATTCCCCATGCTATAGTGGTCAAAAGAACAAATTCCAGAGGCTGAGAGGAAAACAAATGACACATCACTACGATGGCGCTTTATCTTTACAGCCCGTGAAGTTTCAAGTTTGAAAGCCAGGGCAAACAGTACTGACTCTGGGGGGTGAGAGCATCCAGCGCCCTTCCAAAGGGGTCAGAACTGCGGCAACTTCTGCTCTGGATGCCCATCTACCACCAGCACATTTGCATACAGATAAAAATACCTTGAAATAAACATCAAGGACACCTTGAAAGGAACAGCTTGAGTGGAGTGTATGTCTGAGGCATAAAGGGCGAGCTTGGTCTCTGTGGGGAGGGTAGGAGGGATGGAGGAGCTGAGCCTAAGTGTAGATGCCTCAGTCCTTTGCATCTTAGACACTAGCTGGGAGGGGCCCTCCCTTTTGTGCAGATAACATCGAAGGTTGGGTTCTCCCAGAAGTAGGCTCCAACATGGAGATTAGGCTGTTTACTGGGGTGTATCCTTGAGATCACTGCCTGTGGGAGGGAGGGAGGGAGGGGCAGAAGTGGGACTTGACCAAAAAAGAAACTGAACTGGATGGCAGCCTGGCAGCCTTCTGCCAACCCCAGGGGAGCTCTGGACCTTTAACGGTCTGTCACAGTTGTGTTTTGTTGGGCCCAAATGGCCAGGCTCTGTCTCTCCTCCCCAGTCACTGGATGCAGGTCATCTAGGAAGGTGGAGATCTTAGGCTACGTGGCTCTCTGCAGCAGAGGCAACGCCGGAGGACCTGAGAGCCTAAGGTGTCTTCTAGCAGGTAGGGCCACAGCTCCCTTCTGGAAGGGGCACTGGGGCAGTGCACCTCCATGTCTACTAGACAGTTCTCTGAACCCCCTCACAGAGGTCCAGAGGATGGTGCCCAACCCCCTTCCTATGGTCCCACAAAGACATGTGACCCGCCCAAGGTCACATGGCAGTCACTTGCACTACATGGCCTATGATAGGATCTAATGCTTCCTATGCCATAGCTCTTTCCACAAGGCCCCATGAATATAATCAGGCAGAATGTGGAGGAAACCAAGGTCCCTCGATTTTTATTTTTCTTGAGAGACTTCTTAACCCTTTTGATTTTAACTCGAGGGAAAGAATTCAGTCAGACTGAATACAGCAGGTAAGTATCCTGGGGTGAGGCAAATCACTTATAAGAGACTGTGCTGGTAAAATACAGGCTTTTAGAAATCAAAAAGGGCTAAAGTCATCCCATAATCCTCAGTACTGGATAACCTAAGCTGCTCACTTCATTTCGAGAATCTACCTCACCCCCAGGGCCACAATGAGAATTTAACTTATTCTATATTTCCTTGCGGGTCAACTTTAAGTAGTTCCTCTCTCTTTTTCAGAATCTATACAACTGACCCTCTTCCAGCCATGGCCCTTGTCCAGCCATAGCCCTTGTCCATGGCCACTTCTCTCCCTTCAGTATTAAGTTTTGTGGACTAAGCCTTCAGAGCATAAAATATGGACTAAAACCAGATACAACCTCATCATTTCCTAATCCAAAACAGCATGTTTTATTTGCTTTTTAATTTGGTATTATCAAGTGGAAAGAGATGCTTTTGTCACATTTAATGGTACATATTCCATTTTTCATGGGTATAAAATTTCCTATTGAACCCAGCCTCCCAACCATAATGTCTCCCACCTCAGAGGTTTTCAAACCATTTTCAGGCCAAGAGCTATCAAAAGGGACACAGCAGGCAACAGATTTTTCACTCTGGTTCTTTGTACTTGATGGAACCAAAGAAATAAAAACCAACTATGCTTCTGTAACGTTGAAAATGATGAGGTTGTATCTAGTTTTGTCCATATCATATAATCTATAGGCTTAGTCTGCATAACAGGATACTTCCAAAGCAAAGGGTATTGACTGCCCACTTCCTTATTCTAACATTTAATTAAGTAAGAATCTCATTCATTCATTTACTTATTTATTCATTTTGAGTTAGCCTGAACTTATTTGATCCCAAAATCTTGAGTGAAAAGTTGGCATCAAGTCTTTGGGGGAGACAGTATTCAAAGAACGTTCCAAGAGATTACATGAGGTTGTTTGTTGTAAGGGGCTGCCATAGTCTACTCATTGGTTTTTGTTTTTGTTTTGCATTAAAGTGAGAAGAAAACGTAGAAATTAGCAAGTTGGGATATATTACAAGTGAATCTGTAACCCCTGACTGCTAGCTTCAGTTAGATCACTGATGTAGAAAACCATGTAGATGGGTCTCCAGTTAAGCAAGTATGTATCTACGCAGAAGAGGGGGAAGGTGATGGGCTTCTGCTCCCCTTACCTGCTCAAGCATCAGCTCTCTTAACCGTGCAATTTTCTCTCCATCTTCAGGGTGACTTAAGATATATTCTTTAACAAAGAATGCCTAGTAAGAGAAGGGATAGTCAGTTTACTTCAGGAGAGTTACAAAGGAAGTGAAAGACACCGTTGTTGTGTTTTGAAGCCATCTTTAAAGAAATGATAACATTATACACCACTTTTGGGGGACAGACATAGTGATTCTGAGTACAGTCAGCTGGTCAGATGGGAATATAAGGAAATGATTGTTAACAGGAGATCAGAGATTGTATAAACTTTGTACCTTTGGTAAAACAAATAGCAAATCCAAATCAATAAGCTTTATGACATTACATCCTAAAATAAATTGCCTTAAGACTCAGAATGATCAAGATGGTGGCCTCACCTTCCAAGCTACTGTACCTTTCTGTTTAAAACTAAGACAGCAGATGAAAAATCCACTTAAAATATCTTCTAAACAAGATCAAATTTTTTATGTCCAAGAACCACTCTTTGCTCAGGGAAATGGGTTTAGGTAGACATTCATTAAACAATCCCGATACCCTCACTTCTTTTATTCATCCAAGAAAACACACACACACACACACACACACACACACACACACACACACTTTTATCCTCAAAATATCACATTTTGGGAAACAGAGTAAGTGTGCATCACAAGTTACTGTATGTTTGCTCTATCTAACAAAGAAATCTGGTTGTGTTAATTGTAGCCCTGTGATAGCAGGCTGATGTGATGTGTGCATATTTTGAAAAAAGATTTCTGAAACCTTAAGAAATCACATATGAAAACTTTCAAACGACAATATCTAATGCTCACCTCTTGATACCTGGAAACTCCACCATTAACCGCAGCATCTATAACTCCATTCAGGCACATGGTCAGGGGATTAATATTCTGCATCTGTCTTGTCTGACACTGACTAATCAGAGTCTTCAGCTGCTGATTCTTATTTTCCAATACTTCAGTTGCATTTTCAAGAGGACTCATTTCTACCTGAGAACAAATGAGCATAAATATATTGGATTTTGTGACATTCAGGAAGAAAGACAAGGGACTTCCCTGGAGGTCCAGTGGTTAAGACTTCACACTTCCAGTGCAGGGGGGCACAGGTTCGATCCCTGGTCAGGGGACTAAGATCCTGCATCCCGCATGCCGTGAAGTATGGCCAAAAAAAGAGAAAGAAAGAAAAACAAGAAAGACAAAGTAGATTATCCATGTTCTGAATTATCTGTGCTCCCCCTTGGCTCCCGTCAATATCTCTACCAGGGGCCATAGTAGAATAGACAAGGATGTGGAAGACAAATTATCTGTTTGTAAGGTCTGGGAAGAGAAGGTGATTCTATTCATTGGTTGAAATGTGGTTTGGATAATCAGCACTAATCAATTACATATTAGCAATGCAACAATCAATTTAAACCTTAAAAGAAAATTCAAGCATGTCTTTTAAAACTTGTTTTTCTTTTCTTTTGAAGGCTAAGTGTTCAAGGGCCCTGCATATTATTAACGCCTTTCTAGATACTTAATGCAAAGTACCACAGGAGACACAAAGATGCATTTACAGATCCTCTGATGTCAAGGAGATTTCAGCCTAGTTGGGAAGATGGAACATATGCCCATATGAACCCCATATGCATATATAACAGCACCATAAGGTGGCACAGGATGCCACACAGTTGGGAGTTATAGAAAATAAGATACTCATATATGCTGCAGGATTTATTTGTTGAAGGAGAGCCAAACAGAATCATAATGACTTAACAATTCTCAGTTATGGGAGGCCTAATTGTGAAAATGATGAAAGTGCTCTTCAAATGTATAGCACTGTGACTGTTATCGTCACTGACGTTCTCTTTGAAGAGAAGTCTGCTAAGCTCTCAGCTGTACAATAATTCAAGCTTACTGTAAGCACATTTCAATACTGGTTCTTTCAGTTAAGGAAATAGAGTTTTTAAAGGTCACTTAGATCAGCTTAAACCAACACTGAAAAGTACTAGAATACTTTGACTATGTCAAAATTAAGAATATACATTCATCAAAAGACACAATAAAGGTGAAGGAAAGATAAACCAGAAAGTAGAAGATATTTGTAACATGTAAAACCGTCAAAGAGCCTATGTCCAGAATATACAAAGAACCCTTATAAACCATTTAAGAGAAAGGCAAACAGCTGAATTAAAAATGGGCAAAGAAGTAGCCACTTTACACAGGAAGAAAAACCCAAATGACCAGTAAACATATGAAAAGTGTTGAACCTCATCTGTGATCAAAGAAGTGAAAAATAATACCACAATGACATACTATTAAGCACTCACCAGTATGGCAAAAATAAACATGACACTAGCAAATGAGAGTGAGAATGTGAGCAACTGAATCTCTCAGTTTCTGCTGTTGGAAGTTCAAATTGGTTCAACCACTCTGGAAAACAGTTTGGGATTATGTATTAAAGATGAAGATATCTATATATTATATTTTATGATCCAGCAATTCTACTCCTAGGCATATATCTGAGGAAAAGTATCTGTGTACATGTGTACCAGGAAACATGTACAAAAGTGTTCATGATCATCTCCAAAATCTGTATGTCCATCAAGAATAGAATGCATAAGCATACTGTAGGATACAATGGAATACTTTACAGCAATGAAAACAAGTCACATATAATAACATGGACTAATGTTACAAATAATACTGAGTGACAGATGCAAGTTACAATAGAATATATACAGTATGACACTGTTATACAGGCATACCTCATCTTATTGTACTTTGCTTTATTGTGCTTCACAGATGCTGTGTTTTTTTTTTTACAAACTGAGGGTTCACGGAACCCTCTGTTGAATAAGGCTACTGGCCTTGTTTTTTTCAACAGCATTTGCTCATTTCATATCTCTGTGTCACATTTTGATAATTCTCACAATATTTCAAACTTTTTCATTATTATATTTGTTATGGTGATCTGTGATCAGTGGTCTTTGATGTTGCTATTGTAATTGCTTTGGCATTATTTTAGCAATAAAGTATTTTTAAACTAAGGTATGTACATTTTTTCTTAGACATAATGCTATTACACACAATACACTGCAGTATAGTATAAACATCACTTTTATGTGCACTGGGACACCAACAAATCTGTGTGACTTGCTTTATTGTGGTGGTCTAGAACTGAACCCACACCATCTCCAAGGTATGCCTGTTCAAAACCAGGCAAAACTAAACTGACTTGTTTAAAGAGGCATATATAGGTAATAAACGAAGCAAGAGAATGGATACCATAAAAGTTATGATAAGGGAGGGAGTAGTAATTGGGAAAGGATACACGGTAGGCCTATAGGGTGCTACTGGCAATGTTCTGTTTCTTTACCTGAGTGGTGGTAAACAGGATTTTATTTTCCAATTATTTAGGACATTAAACTTTTTTTTTTTTTTTTGCGGTACGCGGGCCTCTCACTGTTGTGGCCTCTCCCATTGAGGGGCACAGGCTCCGGACGCACAGGCTCAGAGGCCATGGCTCACGGGCCCAGCCGCTCCGCGGCACGTGGGATCTTCCCAGACCGGGGCACAGAACCCGTGTCCCCTGCATTGGCAGGCGGACTCTCAACCACTGCTCCACCAGGGAAGCCCTAAACTTTTGTTTTATGATCACAAAATCTAAATCATAAAGAAGAAGTCTGAGAGCTCTGATGAACTGAAAGTTAAAAAGTGAACAAAACATCTTAGAAACAGAAAGTAGAACAGTGGTTGCCAGGTGCTGGGGGGAGGGGGAAAGGGCAATTGTTGTTCAATGGATGGTGCACAGCAACGTGCTATAGTTAATACCACTGTACTATACATTTAAAAATGATTATGATGGTGACTTTTATGTATTTTTGACCATAGCTAAAAAAATTCATGCTCAACATTATAGATTCAAATGCTATTAATACGAAGAAATTTAAAAAATAAACAAGATGCAATAAACAGACAAAAAAACCATAACTTGGGAAAATATTTCCAACATATATTTCAGCTGAATTATTAATAGATCTCAAATACTGAAGAAAACTACACAAAGAATATAATCAGTGCATTCGCAAAAAAAGAGTCAATAAATATATGAAAACATATCATCTCCACTAGCACTCAACAAATGTCAAAAAAAAATCAACCCTACTGTGATCATTTTTGATCTATTATCTGGAACTTGTAAAATAATAATCAACAGGGCTTCCCTGGTGGCGCAGTGGTTGAGAGTCCGCCTGCCGATGCAGGGGACACGGGTTCGTGTCCCGGTCCGGGAAGATCCCACGTGCCGCAGAGCAGCTGGGCCCGTGAGCCATGGCCGCTAAGCCTGCGCGTCCGGAGCCTGTGCTCCGCAG
>NW_006797597.1:197050-200341 GCF_000442215.2 Lipotes vexillifer
AAAAAAAAAAAAAAAAAAATAATAATATTCAACAGCCAGTGCTGAAGAGAATGCTGGGAAAATGGTTATTCCCAATAACAGCTATATACTCCAGACAGGGCATAAATTGATACATGCCATTGCTGATCAATGAATCAAAGGTTATACTGTGGACCCTTTGATAGCTCAATTCACTTCTAGGGAAATTATTCTAAGGAGATGATTAAAGAAGTGTGCAAAGAATAATGTGTAAAAATGTTCATCAAGGAATTATTTTCCTTTATTCCCAGTTTGTGATCCTTAATTCCCATTTACCACTAAAAAGAATCAGGAGTCATTGGAGAAATGGTTGCTTTTGGGTCTGGGGCAGGATGGTACAAGTGAGCCTGGACTATCCAGCCATACCAGTAAGCAAGGAAGGCAGCTGGAGGAAGGCATTAGAGCAGCTGGCCTGTGGTCCATTCACTCTCTTTACTGGAGGGATGTCCTTTGGGAACAGAAGAGAAAGCAGGTGACCTGGTCTTATCTCCTTGTCAATTGAACCTTCAAATAAAAAGACTAACTGCTAGGAGGAAGAGATGGTATCTGTGGAATGCCCTTAGCGAAAGTCCCCAGCTAAAGGATTGCTTACAGTAAATAAACCCGGAGTCCATAAGGCACACATCCCTAGAGAACGTCCCAGAGAAGTCTGACAACTCTCTGGAGTATAAAATGGAATATTTCACAATTTAAATTTCAAAACTGAAACGTGCCCTTTGTATGGGGAACTCTGTGAACTTCACTTGGATAATCTGTCTCTTGATCAGGATTATTACTGACGTGGAAGAGGACGTGGAGGACAAGACTTGAGGTCTCAGATGTCTCTCTGCTTCATCTGAGCCTCCTGATTGCCTAAAAGTTATTAGTAAAGCTTGATGCTGATTCCTATGCTTGATTTGACAAACCGGTCCTGTGTGTTAGCTCAGTACCAAAGACAACTTGGATACTGTCAAAAAGACTGAGGGACCAATTTGAAGAGGCTCCCAATGGGCAAAATGGAACAATTTGAAAAATAATGAGTCATAATTGCAATGGATTGAAACAAAACAAACACATTTAAATCCATGAGTTACTACTGATACTAAGACCCAAACTAACCAAACAAAACCCTCTTTGGTCACTTTTATAGGGTGTTAGGGAACCAAATTATTATTTTGGAAACTGGCAGGGGAATTCCATGGTGGTCCAGTGGTTAGGATTCCACACTTTCACTGCTGAGGGTGCCCTCTGTATGAGGAGCCAGGGTTCAGTCCCTGGTCGGGGAACTAAGATCCCACAAGCTGCGTGGTGTGGGAAAAAAAAAAAAGAAACCATGAAAACTTGTAAATAAAAGGAAAGAGTAGAGCATTATCCTTCCTTTCCTATACCTTAGGGTAATCAAATCGGTGATGAGGGCATGTTTCTCTTTACAGAAGTATTCCAATCAACAAACAAAGAAAGAACGATAAAATATCACCATTTTGTAACCCTTAAGAGATGACTGGATGGGGGCAACGAGCGTCACTGGCTGCCAACCAGAGCATATAACACAACCCAAGAAGCAGTCTTGCAAAAAATGAAAAGATAAAAAATAAAAACAAGATAACATCAAGATTCTAGATCTAACTGCTAATTTACAAAAAAAAAAAAAAAATAGGAAGAAACATGTTAAATGATCCCACTGATTCACAGTCTGCAAAATTCATACTTAAGGAAACACTTCAGGATAAACAACCTGGATTCTTCAACAAAAAAACTTCAAGGAAAAGAAAATTAATTTGGGGGAACCTACAGATCAAATGGGATCTAGGAGGTATTTCAACCAATTTCAATGTGTGGCCCTTATTTGGGTCCAGATTCAAACAACAGAGGACAAAAACAAACAAAAACCTATAAAATAAAGACTTGGAGAACTGTGAATAAACTAGATATTTTATGATCAAGGAATTACAGTTAAAATTTTTAGATGGAATAATGGTATTATAGTTATGTTTTTGGTTAATATACAGACTAAAATATTCTTACATAGCTGAAATGATGTCTGAGATTTACTTCAAAATAATCCGGTGTGAAAGGGAATGGAGGGAGGTGTAGATGAAACAAAATTGGCCTTTTTGATAGCTGGTGAAATAAAATGATGGGTAAACCAGGTTCATTATATATTGTCTCTATTTTAATTTGATATAACTTTAGTTTAAAAAGGACACTGGGGCTGTGTACAGAAGTGATTGCAGCAGGGCGGAGGGCAGAAGGGCACAAGGTGACCTCTTATACTACTGCAGAAATCGGGCACTAGATGGCACTATCAGTAGGGAGGTGAGGGGTGGTCGGATTCTGGGTAATTTTGAAAGTATCATAGAGCCATACAATTTTCTGATGGATATGATGTGAAGTGATGATATTGTCATTATCTTTAGAGTTTAAAAAATCATTATTTGTACATTCTATTTTATAGCTTTTCATTTTGTTTAAAAAATTTTAGATAGCTTACTTTTTAATCAAAAAAATAAAGATCCTGTTTGTTTTGAAAACAATAAAAACAATTACTGAGGAAACAATTGTTCAAAGGCATTATCATCTTTGAAAGAATGGGAGAATATGTTCAATAATATGTTCTGGGGTTACAATTTAGAGAATAAAGGCCCACAGTCTCATCTGAAATCTTTGCTGCTACATGTTTTCAGAACTCAGAATATTTCTGATTTTAGAAAGGTAACATAGGGTGCATATAGTATATTATGTAATCCTCAAGATGTGAAAACATCTTTTGGTATTCAGAATCTTTTAGATTCTGGCATGGCACATAAGGAATTTCAATTCAGTGTGGCTTATACGTATTGAGTACCTACTCTGTGCCCAGATCTTCAGGACCTTCCACACTAGGAATAAAAGCAGTAAACCAGCTTTAATAGAAGGTGGGGACATGCCAGGCAGTGGGAATAAGCGAAAGACATGAGGTTGTCAGAAGTGGGCTGTGTTCAGGGAACAAAATAGCCCAGTTGGGTTTGTTCTGTTTGACAGAATATAAGATTGCATATTCTAATAAAGTAGGCAGCTGATGTTTGAAAGGTTGTGTTTAGTAAATGCTCCTTTAATCATTATCAGCATGCTGCTTTTTATTAGCAGGGTGTATGTGTGTGTGTGTATATAATATTTCCAAGGTTAGGAACATTGGTGAGTGTCACAGAATTTAATGCTCTCAGTAGCAAGTAGCTGACAAAGCTCTCTGAATCATTAATGCAGCATGGATGACTAAGAACATTTCTGTGGGTTGGGCCCATGCCATTCAGCAGG
>NW_006797597.1:200363-246726 GCF_000442215.2 Lipotes vexillifer
AGCAGGAAGCATAACAATAAGACTTTCTGAGCACTGAAGTCAGCAGCCTCTTCTCTTCCACGAAGGCTGCAGGGTCCACCATGTGAGTAACCAGCTCTGTGGACCCTTGACTCGGACCTGACAAGAACACAAGCACACTGATGTAATCTGCTGGACCGAGTTCAATTTGTTAAGGGAGCTGTATGAATTTTTCCGCCCAGCAAAATGAAAATGCCATTAAATCCTTAGCGTGATTGAATAGGATAAGCTGAGGGTGGTTTCAATGCTTAGAGAGATTTCAGGTAGGATAAGCCATTCTTGGAAGACAATTTGGGCAAGAACTGCTCTTTCTTATTCATTGACGGAGAGGGCTTGTTACTTAAAAAAAGGAAGGGGTTAAATGATATTTTCACAATTGGCACATTTTCTATCAGCCAGAGGACAGTGGCTGGCCCGAGACATAATGGGTATACGAAGGGTGGGAGAAGGGATGCTTGAGATTGCAGGGCTGTGGCTGACAGCAAGGTACTGGCAGCTTGAAGAGCAGCCAAGGCACAGGGCGGGGTCTCAGTCCGGATGTGGCTATACCTTCGGCAACCGCTTTCTGTTTCCACAACTGGGGACTGGAGCTGGGAGGCGTGCTTTACAACCCGAAGGCTTCTTGGGTGCTGTGGTTTCCAGGTTCTATAATGACACCCGCTGATTTCTCCACTGGTGCCCAGGGAGACTAACAGAGCAGCATCCCTTCTACTGTGAACTGCGACAGCATGGACTTACTGTGTGTCAGATATTGTGCTGGGGCTTGACACTGGCTTCATGTTGCCTTATAAGGCTAGAAGTGATAAACGTTTGGAGTCAGAAAAATCTGGGCTCGAGTTTATCTTTTTTCCATATCTTGCTATGGAACCTCTGGCAAAGGCTTTTAACCTCTTGTCAAAACTTGTGAAAATGGGGATAAGAATACATACCTCAGATATGGAGAAATAAGAACCCTAGTCCACTGCTGGTGGGAATGTAAATTGGTTCAATCACCTTGGAAAATAGTATGGAGGTTCCTCAAAAAACTAAAAGCAGAACCACCATATGATCCAGCAATGCCACTCCTAGCTATATAGCCAAAGAAAATGAAAATACTAATTCAAAAAGATACATGCACCTCAATGTTCATAGCAGCATTGTGTACAATAGCCAAGATATACAAGCAATCTGAGTGTCCAGCCACAGATGAATGGATAGAGAAGATTTGAGATATATATATATATCTATACACACACACACACACACACAAATGGAATATTACTGAGCCATAGAAAAGAATGAAATTCTGTCATTTGCAACAATGTGGATGGACCTAGAGGGTATTATACTTAGTGAAATAAGTCAGACAGAGAAAGACAAATACTCTGTTACCACTTATATGTGGAATCTGAAAGTAAAATAAATGTGTATAACAAAACAAACAAAAAAGAATACATACCTTGTAGCTTTGGTATGGTGATTAAATAAGTTAATGTAGATAACTTTCTTCCAGTGGCCTGGCACTGAAGGTAAGCAGTGAAGGTCACATAGCTAGAGTAGTTAGGAGAGCTGGAATTCCAGTTCTTCTAACTCAAGGGCCGGAGGTGTTGACATGCTGCAGTCGTAGCTATTTTTGAGGAATCCCTCTGGCTGGCTGGGCTAGGTCAATGATAATGTTCCCCTTCCAGCTTTGGTCATAGCGGTCAATAAATATCACAAACATTCACTAACTTACTATGAGTGTTTCCAGGGACTTCGAGTCCAAAGCATAAGCAATAAACATACAGACTGACACCAGGTGATGAGAAAGTTCTTGAGCATAAGCTCTGATCCTTACCACTTCACGCTTCTCCACTTCAAACCAGCGGGAAATTCCGGGTAAACTCTGCACCAAGTATAATGATGTTCTCTCCACCCAGAGACTCTACGAAATACAAAACAAATTAAGTCCCCAAGTTACCTTTCTTCCTAGTTGCTGAGCTATGACTAATGTTTGCCGTTCAGTTTTATCAAGTTTTCGATTTTTGTCAGCTTTGCTTTAGTATTCATTCCAGCACTTCAGCAACCCCTTTGCACTCAGGAAGCTATGGCGGTAAGACACACTGAAGCTTATGTAAATTTCACTGTATATCATCTGAAACTTTTTTCTGTGTAGAATAAATCATCTACTCCAGACAGCATGCTTAAAAATATAAAAACCGGTCATCACATTATTTTCTTTACTATTTCCTCTAAGTTTCTAATTTAAACTCTCTCTACTCTGCAAGGGGTCTATAGCCATTTTTATTTGGAAGAGGCAAGTAGTAGATCAGCTATTCGACACGGGATTAGAATAACAGAATCCTCAAGGAGGAAAGGGCTTTAGGAATCACATAGCCTGATCTTTCTGTTTTAAAGATGACAACACTAAGTCTCCAAGAGGCATGTGACCTGCTCAAAGCTACATTCCCATCACCTGTAGAGCTGCCCCTAGGACCCCTGCACTAGAACTTCCGACTTCTCCGTTGCTACAGGCACTGTGCCATGTTTTCTCGTGCCGATATTCACTGCTGTGATCCAGGAGGATCTGTATTTAAGAGCCAGGGCTCCGCTGGCCAGGATGAGCAACCCCGTGACACGTGAAACCATGGCTGCCTTTGGTAAGAGCTGCTGCTGATGACGACTTTCTCTTTTGTCAACCAGGCTTCTGCATCTCTGCCTCATGTTTCTTACTTAAACAAAGCGTATTCCTGCGTGGATAATAAACTTGACAAAATTCCTGAAATAGTGCCATTTATTCAACAACAACAACAAATGGAAGGATTTCTTTGTGCCAGCCAAGACCTACTGCAATGAATAGGGCAGAGGCCTGCTGACAGGGGCCCCGCGTGCTCTGCTGGTGACAGGGGGGTAAGCAGATCAAGAAGGGTTCAGGGAGAAGAGAAAGGAATGCTCCAGGTGCTGGGGGAAAACAGAGGAGAAAGCAGGCGTGCCCAGCATCCTGTGGGAGGAGGACAGCGCTTCTCAGAGGAGGTGACACGTGAGAGGAATTTTGAAGAGTGAGTAGGAGTTTGCCAGGCAGAGAGTGGGGGAGACGGTGCAGGCAGCAGGAAGCAGCAGGCGCAGAGATGCGAGCGGCTTGTGAAAGGGCATGGCAGGAGATGGAGGGAGAAGCTCGGTGCTGCAGGAGCTGACGGGGAGTGTGGGTGAGTGCAAGGGCAGTTTGGAGCCAGATGCTGAGGGCTGTGAGCACAGGAGTAAGGAGCCAGATTTATTTATTTATTTTAGGAGGGTTGCTACAACACTGATAAATATTTAACGTGATGGCCAAGAGGAAATGTGGTGCAGCGGAAAAAGCAATGGAGACGGCATCAGAAGGTGCGGGTTCTAGTGCAGTGTCTGGGGTAATTAGAACGCCACTCTGAGCAAGTCATCTGTCCAACTCTGGTGGATCTTGGACTTTTTACCTACTGGAAACTTGCAATGAAAACTATATTACACATTAATGATCTTTAATTGGTTTTGGAAGGCCAAAAGAAAAATTAAGGTATCCAAAAGGATTAGAAAATGGTCATGGATCTTTTCAATAACATCCTAGTGCTATTTTCCAGTGGTTTCCTGGCCTTGATATTTAACCCATCAACCTCCTTGCCCAAAGGACTATGCTTTGCTCAATCCCATCATAACACTGCAAAACTATCCAGCTTTCCCTCTGATCACTTGGCTGTGAGTAACTCCTGCAGTTGCTGCTGGGAGCACTGGGGACTGACACTTAGGCAGGGGTGACAAGGCAAGTTCACATCAGACAATCATAGCTGATAGGAGAACATCTCCCAGCTTAAGTAGAGATGCTGTGATGAAAGAAGCTAAGCCAAGTCACCCACAATCCTACATTCATTTTACATTCTCTGTTTAGGGGGAAATACTGACTAACTGGGGATCTGTGTGGCCTCACTTTGTCACTGTTAACAAGGAAAGAGCAGATTATAATTTATGGGTGGAACAATCTTGCCCCTTTCCCCCAGGGTGGCTGTGAGAAACCTTGCCCTTTCCGGCTGAGAGAGAATTAGCAAAGGCATATCGGAACTACTGAGGATGGAGAACTCAACCCATGCAAACAGTCTATGGTTTGTTTTTATTCTGGGTCCTCTCACAAGTCTTAGTTACACACCGTTCTAATAAGAAAATGCAGCAAAAGATAGCACAGAACTCTCCCACTGCACCAGCAGGCTCCCTAGTGGTTCTGTCTCAGAATCCCCTGTTCCTTCAGTATCCTTTACTCACGGCAGTCTCTTGTAACTGAGAATAAATATCCTGAGGTTCCCACAGTTGGTTAAACTTGAATGAATGAGAGGACTGAGATGAATCATGAGAGCTCAAAAACTGGACTGAGGACCACTGCCATTAGAATCGTCATAAACTTCAGGGCTTCCTCTATGACCCAGTGAGTCAGAATTCCTGGGCTGAGAAATCTGCTTGATGAGAAAGCACCCCATGCCACCCTGATACATGGTAGAGTTTGAGAACAGCTAGACCACATGATTTCTGGTCCCTTCTAGCTTTATCACTTGACTCTATTCTGAGTAAATATTTATCAAGCATTTTGCCCCCAGGAGTTCACAGTCTATCTGAGGAAACCGCGTGTCATAAGAACGGCCTAGTACCTTGAATTCATTCTCTTTATCTTTAGTGCCTTTGTGAAATGGTCTGTCGTAGCGGAATTTCCAGATGTGATTCACTTTATAGAAACTTTTGATGTTGTCTGGGACACCCTCTCTCTGCAGGACCTCCTGGCTGTCCGGGATGGGAGTCACGGCATATATCTGCAAATCTAGGATTCAAGAGTCAAGGAGGGAACCTGACTTGGCAAACTCTGTGGAAGTCTGGCTCGAGATGAGCTGTGGCAGAGAGAAGAGGATGGGGAACAGTCTGGTGTTTCTATTTGGAGCCAAGTCAAAACTGCCAAGAAGGTACCAAGAACTCGGTTCATAGCAAATCACCTCTCAAACTACAAGCCTTAAAGTAGTTTTACATAGGTGATTCTGACAAAGTATCAGTTTGAAATTTCTATGTCCTGTGAATTTATTTATCATTGATTGTTTTTTCTTTTTGGTTGGGGGTGGGTGGGAATGGTTTGGATCTCACATACTCAGTATTGTTTTAATTTTAATCCTTGGTCATGAGACACTCTGATCTTTAGTGCACGTATGGTCTTTTTAAATTTTGTTTGTTTGTAAAACAACGTACAAATACCCAAGCAACCAAAGATAGTAACCAGTATTAATAGTAACTCATATGCTCCTGTCTCCAGCCTTCCCACATTTGTGGTATCCACTCTCTCAAATCTTGTATTGATAAGCAGAGTGTTTAGTTGTAGTTGATACTTTTAAAAACTACTTTAAAGGCTATCATATTTACTTGTATGTTTACCTTCTCTTCTCATTCAAAGAAGGATAGCAAAATTTTTTCCTTACATACCTTCTTGCTTCTGGTGCATTTAAGTTTCTACTTTGAAATGGCATTTGTAATTTTCAGGGGGGAGTTTCTGGTCTTCTTTAAGATCATCGGTTTCAGAAAAAGACAGAGGAATTCAGAAAAGAGTGCTAGGGTGAATTCCCTTTGCCTCTAATGCCTGTGTAATTTCAGTTGAGTTGTTCATGTTTAGACAATGGGAGTGTCAATTATACGGCAATTATTAAATGATGCAGTGCTGTCCAGGATGCCAAGGTTAAGAGTCCCTGGAAGATATGGGGGGTAACTCTCTCCCCTTCCATCCAGAATAAAAATAGCAAGGGAAAAGGGAGTAATGATATGTCCCAATAAACATAGTGCTATCATTTCCTTGAACTGAATTCAAGTAGTTTCTACAGGGGATGCCAGAGGAAAATTATTCTAAGGGAAATCCCAAAAAAGAAGCTTTAAAAGCAGGGCTGAGATACAGAAAAGTTGTAACTAAAAGGGGGAAAATTCTTTAACAGAAGCCTTAAGGGGTTTCTTTTCAACTAAATCATGAGAATAACTATCATAATTCTGTCTGGAAGGAGCTAACCTAAAATTAAGACGATGAGAACTCAGAGGGAGAGTAAGAACAGAGCTATTGAAAAGGGATCAGTAGTTGAACCACCTGCATGAAAATGCTCTGCAGCTAAAGGCCAGTGTGATCTAACTGGAATCCAGCCCTTCTAGGTGCGGATACACTGAGCTTCTGCCTGGAAGATGGTCTCGTCGGGCTGGTTGGCATGCTGCATGGCGATGGCGTGGGGGAACTCGTTCAGCATTCTCTGCTGGAAGGCCTCCAGCCTTTCGTAGTCATGCCCTCGACACACAAACTCTTTATTCTGGAGGTGAAATCAGAAAAAAAAAAATTAGGACCATATAATTGGGTGCTTTAGTTACAGAGAGAAGCCAAAATAAATGACACTGGCGGTAACTAAGCATAGGCCCAACATCAATAGACTATGACCAAAAAAATACACTGGAACAGTCTAAAGAATTTACCCAAATATTAAAAATGCAGAGCAAAGGTCATGAGCATAACTCTCTATTGCTTTTAATAAGTTCCAGTAGCATGCCTCACTCTTCTGGGTTCACCTGCATGAGGTGCAAAGGGGCGTCTGATTCTCAGAGCACTGAAGCACAAAACAAAGCAATCCTGTTCCCTCCAAATGTTAGCGAACACATGTATTACAGATTATTTTCATAAACTGGATATCAAGTTAAGTGGATAAATTCTCAATTTGGAAGGAAGCAAAGTAAGTGTAATCTCTAAAAATACATTTTACTGCATTCTTTCTATAAAGGTCACTGAGATCACCCTTAACACGTTTATTCCTAGATCCTTCCATATAAAGGAAGACTAGGCCTGTCTGCATTCCAGTTCTCAACAGGGCTGGCACAGGAAGCTTCCCTGCCATCCCCAACTCAGCTCAGCCTTCTGTAGCCAGGAATCCTGTTAACTGGCTGAAGCTAAGATTTGGGACTTTTAAGGTCTTGCTAAATTTTTGTCTGTTTTTGGTTTTCTTCTTACAATATGTATAAACATTCTGTGGTTAGGACGCTCTCTCACTGAGGAAAGAATGGTGAAGGTCATCCTTGATGGAGGCCACAGAGCTGGAAAGATGGGCATGTTTCTGACAAGTGTCTTTATGATTCGGTTATCGATAAGGAGGAACTCTTTCTGAGAGTTTAATGATAATGAAATTATAATTGTTGAGCACAATCATTGGCTAGGCTCTCTGTACATACCTTATTTAACCCAAATAAACTTGAGAGGTTGTTACCTCCGCCCCCCATTTTATAATTGAGAACCGAGGATCAAAATCGTTACATACTTTGTATGAGATTTAAGCTCAGGTCTGAGTCCAAGGCCTGAGCTCTCTCTGTTCTGAACATGGCCTGGTACGTCCAGGAAAAACTCCTAGGAGCTACTGAGACCAAGAAAGACTGTGGGATAAAGTGCCTTGCAGATCTTTAAGAAATACAGTGATTTGTGGTCTGGGGAGTTAAGGCCCAAGGGTCTCAGTGTTTCTCAGCTCTGTGAGGTTTCTGTGATTGCGTCAAATGCCCCGAGGAAGAACTCTGGGCCAAAGTGAGGAAGTTAAAAACCACCCGTGGGCAGAGGGCTTGGGGTTGCAGCTGAGAAAAAGCAGCTGCAGGCACGCAGAGGAAACAACAGCAGGACTGGGTGCTGAGAACCTGCCACAATTCCCCACAAGCCTCTCACTAAATCACGATCCTTTGAAAAACACAAGCTAAGACAGACTCCCTAGAAATTAAGACCCCCCCCCAAACAATCCTATATTTAAAACTTTCTTGATAGAAGTCATACTTTCTGATGCTGTATTATTTGCTTTTTTTCTACTCAAAAGATAATCAACAAGGACCTACTGTATAGCACAGGGAACTCTACTCAATACTCTTTAATAACCTGTATGGGAAAAGAATCTGAAAAAGAATAGATATATGTATATGTATAACTGAATCACTCTGCTGTACACCTGAAACTAATACAACATTGTAAATCAACTATACTCCAATATAAAATAAACTTTTTTAAAAAAGATAATAAATTTGCTTGATAAAATAAGACAATACATACCTTCCTGCATCTTACAGAAGTCTCCAAATAAATATCTGAATACTCAAAAAACTGAAACAGTTCTAAAAAAATGCTTATACATCACAACAATTTGTAAAATCAGGGGAGTTCCTCTAAGTGTAAAGTCATTCAGTGGTATTAAGAAATCATTTTGGAATAAACATAAATTTTGCGTCTGATATTTGAGTTTCTGAGAAATAAAGAGGAATTAAGCATTTCCTCCATCAATGCTTTTTGTTTTTTTAAACCACAGCTTTACTGAGATGCAGTTCACATACCATAGAATTCACCCTTTTGAAGTATGCAATTCAGTTGCTTTTAGTATATTCACAGAGTTGTGCAACTATCAGCATTATCTAATTTCAGATTATTTTCATTACCTCAAAAAGGAACTCATGCCCATTAGCAGTCACTCCCTAGTTCCCCTCCCCTCAGTCCTTGGCAACCACTAACCTATTTTCTGTTTCCATAGATTTGCCTATTCTGGACATTTCACATAAAATGGAATTACATAACATGTAGCCTTTTGTGACTGGCTTCTTTCACATAATATTCTCAAGGTTCAACTGTTTTGTAGCATATATCATTACCTCATTCCTTTCTTATTGCTGAATATTCCATTGTATAGCTGTACCATATTTTGTTTATCCATTCATCAGTGGATGGACATTTGGACAATTTCCTTGTTTTGGCAATTATGAATAATGCTGCTATGAATACTCGTGTACATGTCTTTATGTGGCTCTATGTTTTCAATTCTCTTGATTATACATACCTAGGAGTGGAATTGCTGGGTCATATTTATTAATACTTACTTTTTTTTAATCGTCTTTTTTTTTTTTTTTTTAAAGGAAATACATACCTGTGGTACAAAGAATTCCCAAATAGCACAGGGCATACAATAAAAAGTAAATCTTTTTCCCATCCTTGACCTCAGTCATTCTCCTTAGACAAATCATTATTCAAACATATTCTATGCATATAAAACATTGTCAGTAAAGAACCCATTTTCCATGAGGGTAAAAAAAACCTACTTTGATCATACAATCATATAAATATATTAATTTATTTGAGCTTTAAACATTTTCTGCAAATTGATCAAACAATGAAAGGAAATTTTTAATGTAGATATTTGTTTGTTTTTAAATGAAAGAACAGACTAGAATCTGATTTCCTAAAAAAAGGTCTAGCCTCATGATTCCAAAGGGTACAGTGCTCTTTAGAAACCAATAGAGGGTGACCCTTCTCTTTCATTTTGAAGGAAATGCCATTTATTTCTAGGAAAACTGTTTTCGAAAGAACAGTGATACAGAGATTGATTTATTCCAATTGACTTTTTAACAAAATTCATTTTATTAGCTGATGCAGTCCTCTAATTTGCTAACTTCCCTTTAAAATTATGGCTCCTAAACTGCTTCTGAGTTTTAGAAACTTTACACTTTTAATTAACACTAATTGCACATACTAGATAGACATCTAGGATACTTCATAATACACTTGCTAGCTGAATTCAGAATTTGATCAGGGCTACAACACTTTTGTGGGCTGCTTTCTCTATAAAAAATATTAAAAATCATATTGTATGACTCATTTGGTATAAAGACAAATAGATGAATAATAATCTAATGTATAATATACAATATAATATATACTATAACATTTTCTTTAACCTAAAAGTTCACTTTTTTCTGGGACTTTCCTGGCAGTCCAGTGGTTAGGACTTCACCTTCCAATGCAGGGGGTGTGGGCTCCATCCCTGGTCGGGGAGCTGAGATCCCACATGCCTCATGGCCAAAAAACCAAAACATTAAAAAAAAACAGAAGCAATATTTTAATAAATTCAATAAAGACTTTTAAAAATGGTCCACATCAAAAAAAAATTCACTTTTTTCTTCTGATTTTTAAAAGAAATTAAAACAGTTTTATGGGCCATCTAAGAATAATATGGTCTCTAAACACTGTATCTACTGTGCATAATGGATCAGGTAGCCCTGAGTACGATAAGAAAACATCATCTTTGCATGATTTTGAGCCAAGAGAGGAAGGGGATCTGCAGCAGCAGAGTCATGTCTGGACCCTCCTGTGGGGTCTCGGCCCTTTGTGCAGCTCACAGCTCTAGAACGTCCTTCCTTCCCCTCAGAACTTGGACCCAGGCCCTGTGTGCTCTGTGGGGGGTGGCTGATGACAGCCTAGGACCAGCATGTCCATTTTCAAGACGTAGTCTTTCAAATTCAGCATGTGTTCTGAGTTTGCCACTAGTTTTTATTTGGAATCAAGTTTTCCTTTGTCTTCAGGCAGGTCCATCTGCAGAGCCAACAATGTGACTGGGTACATCATGTGGCTCCTCTTTAATCCAACAAAGAGATTTTACTTATGTCTGCGTGGCACCCAAATACACGGTCATTTCAATCAGTTAAAGATGAATGATTTGTTATTTGAGCATTTGTTCTATGTAATACTAAATCAATCTTTGCCTATGGTGTTTGGGTATTTTATATATATGTATGAATAAAGGTTTTATATATATAAAACCTTTATTCTGAAAGGCAGGTAAGTTAATGATTATTAAAGAAAAAATGAAGTCAAATCTTTCTTCTCTCTGTTCGCCTTCAAGTACCCCCATCCTGTATCTATCCATAGGTACTGACAGTTAAAGCAAGGTATTTAGGGCAACACAAATACCAAAATATTTGTATACTGAGATTTAAAGTTTGTAATGAATTCACTCAGTGTTACAAAATTATCCTAGATATTTCTCCTCAGTTGCTTGGGGAGGTGAATTCCCTCTCCCAACCAATGCTTTTAGGTAAGCAAGTGTAAGTGGGATGTTACTTATAGAAATGTTATATAAGTATTCAAGCACATAAGAGACTACTGGGTACAGCGTGAACAACGGTGAGAATGGAATCAAGTATTTTACTATCCAGTAGGTACCTTAGAGAGTCTGGAAAATTTTCCTTTGTAGAAATAGTTTCTACTAGCAATAAATTGCATCTCTTTACTGGGTGCCATTTAGCTTTTCACAGAATCGACTAGGCCAAACAACGCTCTTCACGTGATTCTGGAGGAAGAGTTTGTATATAATGTGAAACTGCTATGTTTTCTGCAACTCCAGCCACTTCTCTTGAATGTTAACTCTACGGAAACCGCATTCTGAAGAGAGATTCTCTATCACACAGGGGAAGCAACTGTAATTGCCAGAGACTGCTCATAAGATATAGTAAGCTTAGAAACTTAAGAAGAAAAATCAAATGACTGTTTGAAATCTTGGGAAATTACTCAAAACAAGTCATTCTAGATGAGTGTGTTTGCAAACTACAAAGTTAAAAGAAAATCTCATGACGTTATTTTACCCTGTCTTAAAAGGATAAAATGTCATTCAGATCTTAGTTTGCTTGATTGGGATATCTATATTGGAAGTATAAAAGCAAATTAAATAGTATATTACTTACTCTTAAGAAAAATGGAAATTTTTTCCCATAAAATCCAACTCTGAAGAACTCTGGTTCAAGACGTTGCTGGTCCATAATTTTGTCATACAAAGAGGCTTCCATCATCTAGCAAAGAACAGGGGAAATTTTAATCATTTTATCTCATCTTTTAGCTCTACCACTTTATAGAAGAGGATATTTCTTCTATAAAAAGGAGAACATCATTTTAGTTCAGTGTGCAGAAAAGAAGGTTTGACTCCCTTTCTGTGCTTTAAGGCAGGGATCAGCAAACTTACTCTGTAAATGACCAGGCAATAAATATTTTAGACTTTGCAGGCCACCTGGTCCCTGTCACAACTACTTAATTCTGCGAGGCACACAGGCTGCAGTTTCCTGACCCCCGCTTTAAAGGATCGAGTATGTTATTACATGTTCTCACCAGAGAGAATGATTTCTATGCACCTGGTCTATCGAGGAAATATTTTCTTCACAGTAAGATAAAAATTAACATGAACTGTTAGAGGCAAATTCTGGAGAATTCTCGTACTCACCTGTGGATTTGGTTTACCTGGGTCATGGTAATTTGGGACATTCGGAAGGTGCAACCTTGTACAGGTTGGACAGGGATAAACCAATAAACCAAACCAAAGGGGGCCCATAGTGCAAAGTGCTGTCTGGGCTGAAAGCTCTTAAGTGTGTCTTTGACAAGGTTGGAACTACAAAGTACATAAAGCTTATGGTTCCCTATTCATGGTATTATCATCCCCAGGGTTTCCACAGAAAGACTAATATTTCACTTGAAAACATTCCCCCTTCCCCCACCCCCAGTAACAGCTCCCCAAAGAGCAGTTGGCATGAAGTGCAATGCTTTGGGTTTATAAAAATCTTAGTGACTATGGCACCCAAGGGCTCTAATGGGTAAACACTGTAACCTCGATTCTATTCCAGGGACAGGATGCCAAGAGAAGCACAACAACATTTTTATATAAAACTGCAGTGCCTGCCAGCGCCCGCATGATGGACTGAAGTTAAAACAAGGTTTTTCCTCCTTGGTTTTGATGTTAGGAGAAATATCGATGAACTGCTGACATGAAATACTACGCCCAAAGTACAGGGCCAGCTCCTGCCAGCTGAAAAAGTTACTTGTGGTGTAAGGGATTTTGAGCTGTTAAAGGTTTATGAGATCATCTCTTAAATTGCTACCTCAGAATTAAAAGGAAACATCATCATCTTTTTTTAAAATGTATATATAAAAGCTGATGATCCTGTTTTAGAAACCCTGAAGAGCTTAAGTGTTACAAGATGACACCAAATGTTCATGACTTTAAAGAATAGGACTTGGAGTACCAGAGGGACTTGCATGAATTTGAAATAAAAGAAGGTATAAAACATTTGTTCAGGGACACAAAATATTAGACTCCTTGGGCTCTTGGGTACTAAGACCTTGGTTTCAGTTTAGCAAATAAAAACATATTTCTGAAGTGAAAAAGATTTGACACCTATAGAAGTTCACCCCCAAATATTTAAAAACGTGTCAGCTAGTCATTTTTACTATTTTGCTGTGCAGATTATGGGACTAAGAATGGTACATTGTTACAGATTTGTGTGCAAGTGGCAAGCTCTTCTAATAGTGTGGAGAGTTTCCTCAACAAACTGAAAGTATCTTGGGTTAAATTTTATATTTCATACGTCAGATGTGTTTAGAATAGATCAAGGGCTCCTTTTTTGTATATTAATCAGAAAAATCACACAGATCAACATGTTATTTCTCTGTATAAATAGAGGAGTATGCTTCAGAGGAAAGGCATCTTTAAAAAGCTTTCTGCAAGACATATCAAGACTAACACAAAGGTAATTTCATAGCGCCATATTGGAAAGCTAAGCCAAAAAGGATACCGTAATCTGATTAGGATGCATCCAGGTACCTTACCCTCATCTTGCTCAGGTTTCTATAATCATAATAACTTTCATACTGCTCTGCAATCTTCCGGCACAAGATGATGCCATTCTCCCAACACTGTGGACAAGTGAATGACATAAATGTTCATGATCTCACAACATTTACTAACTCCCACCCAGAGGTCAGGAGGTGACTGCTTTCAGATGATCAAGCCTTACTTCTTAACCTTCATAACCTACCCTTAAGGTACCACTGCAATTTTATGCATGAAAACAGCATGTAATTAATGTGTTAACTATTAAAAATCTTTAGAGAGTGGAAAATGATAACCCACCACAAGTCATTAACATATGGCACAAAAACAACATTTCCTGGCATCATTTCAAAATTATCATGTTGAAGATGTGGTGTATGTATATATATATATATATATATATATATATATATATATATATATACACACACACACACACATACATACACACATACAATGGAATATTACTCAGCCATCAAAAATAATGAAATAATGCCATTTGTAGCAACACAGATGAACCTAGAGATTATCACTAAAGCAAAGTAAGTCAGACAGAGAAAGACAAATACCATATGATATCACTTGTATGTGGGATCTAAAATACAACACAAATCAACATATCTACGAAACAAAGAAAGACTCACAGACACAGAAGACAGACGTGGTTGCCAAGGGTGTGGGGGTGGGAGAGGGATGGAGTGGGAGTTTGGGTTTAGCAGATGCAAACTAGTATATATAGGATGGATAAACAACAAGGTCCTACTGCATAGCACAGGGAACTATATCCAATAGCCTGTGACAAACCATAATGGAAAAGAATATGAAAAAAAATATATGTACAACTGAGTCACTTTGCTGTACCAAAGAAATTAATACAACACTGTAAATCAACTGTACTTCAATGAAACTTTTTTAAAAAGTAATAATTTATAGGTAAAAAACAAAGAGACAAAATTATCATCTTGAAATAACTGCTGTTCCACAATGGTCAAGGAGACGAATAAACAGGCCCTCAATGCTGGGGTGGGGGGAACTGCCACCGACCCCTAAGGCCCAATTGTCCGCAACTGGCACAGTGGATTCCTTGTTTGGCCCAATTTCACTTGGAAATTGTGAGGGTTTAACCCAGCTGGTTAGTCTAAGGAGAAATGCAGAAATCCTTTGATCTAGCTCAGGTATCGGCAGATTTCTTCACCAAACAGTAAATACTTTAGGTCTTGTGGACCATACAGCCTTTGTCACAACCCCTCAACTGCTGTTAAATCATGAAAACACATCCGTATAGACACACATGAGCTTGGCTGGGTTCCAATAAAACTTTATAGACAATGAAAAGGGAACTTCATGTAATTTTCTCACGTCAAATCATTTTTCTTTTCATTTTGTTCAACCAATTAAAAATGTAAAAGTGATTCTTAGATTGTGGGCCGAACAGAAACAGTCAGTGAACCATTTGACCCATGGGCCGTAGTCTCCAAGGCCTGATCCAGCACAAGCTCCCGAGAATGGGCCAAGAGATGCAGCCAGAGGTTTTGTAACAGCTTATCTTAAGGGTGGACTTTACTGCAGGAGGGCACAGAGGCATTTCTTTGCTATTAACGTAACGAATGATATATCAGTGTAGTTTGATAAATAATAGAAGAGGATAGGAAAGAAGCAATTCCCTTTCATCAAATTTTTAGGTGTACCCAATTATGTCTTATAAGAGAACGACAGCCACTGGTTGTATTTTAATTTCCTGTTTAACCTTGGCACTTTGGAAGATATACGTAAATCTAAGACACGTATCACCAAAGCATCCAAGTGTTCAAATCAACTGGGGTCAGATTCACAATTATTTTTCTTCAAGAGCACTGCAAACCCTTGAAGAGGGAGCAGGGGGCAGGGAGGTGATGTGCTGAATTGCCTTATTAGCTCAGGGAGGTTTTAAACACCCCATGGAAACTCTCAGTATATGACGGGATGCCATAAAATGCTGTAAACAAATTTAGTTTCATTTATTTTACCTTAAAGAGAAAGTGGAAGGAGGCAGATTACTACATGCCAATTTGGGGAGCTGAGTGAGGTGTGATAATGGTTTTGCAGAAAATAAAATGCCTGGTTATCAAAACCTTTAGATCAGTGTTTCTCAAGGTGGGGTCCCATGTTCATACACATTGGAATTTCCTGGAGTCCTTGTTAAAATTGCAGAATCCCTTGCCTCAAGCCAGATTTACTTAATCAGAATGTCCAGGAGTAGGGCCTGGGAATCTTAATTTCAATAAACTCTTTGGAGTCTTTAACGCACATTGAAATTCGAGGGCCCCTGCTTGAAGAGGTGGCCATCAATGAACTAAAGGAAATGTGACAATCACCTTGCGAGATGCCACGGGTGGGCGGGGCCACCTACCTTGCCTCTGTCAAAGTTCTGGATGATGGCGAGGTGCAGGTGCTCCTTGCGCTGCCATTCTGTCTGCATGGGGTAGGTCAGGAACTCCCGGAGGGGCCGATCAGACCATTCCAGCAGCTCATCATATAACAGAAGAGTATATGCGGCCTCTGAAATTCAAGTGGGAAGGTGATGATCGAGACAGGACCCCAAAGAACCTCCCTTCAAACGGGGCTGGTTTGGGACAAATTGGAGAAAATACTATTTTCTGAATGTTATGATACTAAAGAAAAAAATGTCCAGAATATATGCAACAGAAGGTTAATGAATGATGAGTTCCCCTGGGAGATGGAATTATCAAGAGATTTGTGTTTGATCTTTTGGTTCTCTTTATTTTCTCCGTCTTTCTCTCCTTCCCTCCTTTCTTTTTCCCCCATAACGTTCATATGCTACCAGCATATGATAATAAAAATAAAAATGTTTAAGGGTATCTCTGTAGCTGGTTCAAAGATGTAGGTAGGGGAGACATGCCTTTGTTTGCTCGGAAGTTCACGGGTAAATCCCTTGGAGTGGGACTATGGGCATCTTCCAAAGGGCATGCTTAGGAAGGAAAAATGATAGCTAAATTCTCCTGGATAATAAAAGGCTGAAAAATCTGAGAGTGGTGTGTGTGTGTGTGTGTGTGTGTGTGTGTGTGTGTGTGTGTGTGTGTTGAGGGGGTCAGGGTACAGGCAGAATTTAGGAGGGGCAAAGCTAGAGAGGAGCCGAGTTCAGAGAAGAAAAAATTTTTTAAATCTAGCAACAGAGGAAGGACAAGAAAGAGTAAAAGTTTTGGATAAACAGTGTGTGTGTGTGTGTGTGTGTGTGTGTGTGTGTGACAGAGAGGGAAAACAAACTGCGGGGGCTGTGTGCTATGACCCCCATGGTTAGTCCCAACTTCAGTAATGGCTACTGAAGTCATGACATGTTTGGTGTGGTTGGAATTTCTTGGGGAAACATGAAAAGAGATGACATTCTATACACACGCGTGAAAATGGTGACCCACAGGCTTAAGCATAGTTGACAGGTAGTGTATTTAATAGAATACTTGCTATTCTGCAGGTCTCTTCTTTTCCTGAACCATAAATATGGCCAAATACATCAAGAATAGGAACCAGAATTCACTGTCACCGATGAAGGACTATAATAATAATAATCTAACACTATAACAGCCAACTCACTTCCTACACTGAATAAAACGAACAAACCCTTATGTTATCTATCCATTTAACTACCACCTCCACACACGTCTCAAAAGACACAGTAGGAGCTTTTACCACAATATCCATAAATGGTAATTCTTCTTTTCACTTATTTGCTTGAAGGGTAACTACACATAAAGCTCTTAAGTAACATGTTAGGTTCTAGTACTATGATTTGGCTATCTCAGTGTATAACATACAGTTGTGATAAAGAGCTAGATTCCTATCACTTTTCTCTTTTCTCTCAAGTGTAGAAGTCCTGTAAGGCACAGGCTCTGGCGGTTCTTCTTCTTTAATTACCTTTGGTGAGCTCAATCCTGTAGCTTCAATGACTGTAGCAAAAGCTTTCATCACCCACCAGCAGTCTCCTATCCCCCAGCATTCAGTTTGTGCACTGTTACCAATATGACTTTCCTTCACTGCAAATGATCACATTGCTCCCCTGATTAAAACTAGCCAATGACTCTAAGTAACTAACAGAACAAATTTATATTTCCTAAAGTGACAGAGAAGGCTGCCCATGATATGGTCCCTCCGCTCACATATTCCCACTGTTCCTCCACTTATTGCAGGTAAGAAGGAGCCCACCACTGTCTCTCCTAAGAAGCCTCCAGCCCCCTTGACCCCATTATCAGATTTTGCTGAATGAAACAAGATGCATCCTGACCCAGCGGCAGCTGCCCACCTGGGACAGAGGTGGCTTCTCTTGCTTGGGCACTGGACAAACCCTTTCTTGTGGGCAGATGGAGAGAGGGAATATCCGCTAAAGGGTGTTGGTTAATAAGTGGATGCAGAAACAGCTGAATCGCCACAACGTAGGTTGCCATGGAAGACTGCTTTACAGAGGACAAGAATGGTGATGATAATAACCAGATCATCAGAGCTGTGCTGTATTTGAATAGCCTTCTACTTTTCTCTGAGGCCTCCTGGGATAATTTCCTAATCTTTAATTACCCACATATTCTTATCATGCCAAGCACCTAAGAAAACCCCATGTGTGTCTTTGTTTTTCCATCCACACTCTTTGCTCGTGTTATCCGAACAAACTAAGGTTATCCGAACAAACTAAGGTTCCCCTCACTTATCACACCAACTGACACCTATGGTCCTTCACAGCCTGTTCCTTCAAGCCTTTCCGCTGTAGCTACTAAATAACTCCTATTTTCTCTTAGTGATGCAGCTCAGGAATGATCATCTTTGTCTCTGAAATTTCTTGTGTGTCTCCCTGGGCACTCAAAAAAGACTAACCCTTAAGACTAACCATGCCACAGTGAAAGGGGGGAGGGGTGAGGACTGAGGGTCCTCACTCCCCACAGCTGAAGCCTGCAGCTGACCACAGGGTGGTACCTAAAAGGCAATGAAGGTCAAATTCACAGAGACAGAAAGTAGAATGGTGGTTCCCAGGGATTGGGGGAAGGGAAAACGGGAAGTTATTGTTTAATGGGTACAGGGTTTCAGATTGGACAGGTGAAAAAGTTCTGGAGACAGATGGTGGAGATGGTTGCACAACAGTGTGAATGTACTTAATGCCACCGAACTGTACACTGAAAAATAGGTAAGATGGTAAATTTTATGTCATGTATATTTTACCACAATAAAAAAGTGAAAAAAAGGGGGGGAGCGATGAAGAGTTTCTAATCCCTAAACTGCTTTCCAAATCATGTTTGCCCTGGGAAGGTCCAGGGGATGGCTGGAAGGTCACGTGTGGGTAACTTGCCCCTGGGAAGTGTGGAAAAAACAAGTAAGCATTGGTGGGCCAGCAGAGGAAGCTGAAGAATGACGGAATGATGACATGGGGAAGGTATGAAAACAAATTACACCTGATTCAGAATTTGATTCGGGAAAATCATGATGAATACCTGAGGTAAACAGTGTGTGTAAAGGAAACATTAAAGGAAACACGTACGCCTTTGAGGTGTTAACAACAGACTACTAAGGTTGTTTGAATACATTAACAAATTGTAGATGTTTTAGCATATGTTGTATACTTATTCCTCTACATCCTTAGAAGACAATACTACATACTGAAAAGAGAAGGATGAATCACATCCAAAATTTCCAATAGACAATGTTTTCAAAAGTGTTTATAATTCTGAACAAAAGGCATCATCACATAATTAAATATGGGCTATCTCATTCCATCGTTTTGAGATGTGTACAATGAGGACACCAATATGCAAAGAGAAATAACACAGAAGAGTAGAGATGAATCAGGTAATGGAGGGCACTGTCACAGAGGGCTGGAAAGGGTTAAGCCATTTAAACTGAATCCTATAAAGATAGAGAAGTTTTTCCATCAATTTCCCTTTCTCCAAGGACACACAAAAATGAGGACAGAAGAGAAATAAGAAAAATGTTATATAGGAAAAGAACTTATTTCTTATGACTTTGGGGAACATAAAAACTGCAAGCTGAGTAAACAAATTAAAGAAAAAAGATTTATTCGTTTCCAAAATAGACAGATTTGGATTTTCAGAAAACGAAAATATATCTGTTACATATCTGTAAGAGCCTGTCCTCACTTCCCTCTCTCATTTCTTTTTTTTTATGGACTTTAAAATAAAACAAGTCTACTAGGTTGTTTTCACAGATAGAAAAACTAGGTTCACCATTTCTCTCAAAAATTGGCTACAAACTACTTTAAAATGACCACTTAAACTCCCAGACAACAGAGTCAGCTCAAAAATCTTAGTTTATTTAATCAAAACTATCAGCACATCTGTGTGAAGAGATACTGGGGCTTCCTCAGTGATTAAGGAATTACCAATATTGAAGGAGAGAAATCTGCTCTCAGGGTATTAAAATCTCATTGAGTGCATTCATTAGTAATGCATTTATTTAAATCTCACACTGCTAGGCACTAATCAAAGAACTGGGAAGACTAAGAAGAAGAAAACATCATTTCTGTCCTCAAGGAACTTATCCTTCAACTAAAGATCTCTCTACTACCTACCTATGTACCTATTCACACACACACACACACACACACACACACACACACACACCACACATATACACCTTATATAACTATGAATAAAAACAACATGATAAATGTTTTAATGGAAATCTGAAAAAATTGCAATGAGAAAAGAGTTGGAAATATCAACTCAGCCCATGGCAGGGAGTGCTGGGTCATGGAGTTGATGAGGGAAGTGAAGGAAGGTAAACACTTCATGGAAAAGATGACATAGGAGCTGGCTCTTAAGGATAAAAATTAGGAATGTAGTGCGAGAGGTAAGATGAGGCTGAGCAGACAGGTGTTGGTTCAATTATCACGGGCTCTGAATAAAGAGTTTGAGCTTTATTTTGTAGAAGACATGAATTGACAGAGTTATATCTAGAGAAGGGGTCGGCAAAATTTTCTCAAAGGGCCAGAAAGTAAATAATTTAGGCTTGCAGGCCACACTACAACTTTGTTGCAACTATTTAATTCTGCCAGTGGAGCACAACAGCAACCTTAGACAATATGTAATTAAGTGGGTGTGGCTCAGTTATAATAAAACTTTCTTTACGAAATCGGCTGGCCGGCCTGCAGGTTAAAGTTTGCTGAGGTAACTCTGGGGATAGGAAGCAGTCCAGGTGAGAGATGATGAAGGCCTATTTGAGGCAGTGAAACTGGAAATAATAAAAAGGAAATGGTTTTGATGTTTAGGAAGCAGAACCAATAGCAATTCATGAATAAGAGGCATCAAAGATATCATGAAGTCTCCAGTTTAAGAGTAAACAGTGGGGCTTCCCTGGTGGCGCAGTGGTTGAGAGTCCGCCTGCCGATGCAGGGGACACCGGTTCGTGCCCCGGTCTGGGAAGATCCCACATGCCGCGGAGCGGCTGGGCCCGTGAGCCATGCCTGCTGAGCCTGCGTGTCCGGAGCCTGTGCTCCACAACGGGAGAGGCCACAACAGTGAGAGGCCCGCGTACCGCAAAAAAAAAAAAAAAGAGTAAACAGTGATGCTCTTAAGTGATACAGTGGAACTGTAGCTAGAGGCATATTTAAATTCTGGGAACAAGAGCACCACCACTTCAGAAAGGTTCCTTTACTCTTTTAAAGCTGAGGGAGGAACCATGATTCAGGAGTTCTTTGGAAGAACAGTGTGGCAAAAGACTAAGATTTGTAGTTCCTAAATCCAATTAAAGGGTTCTCATTCTCATTAAGATGTAGTAAGCACATTCTAGTGTATCTTTCCCACTGATTCAACTAAAAACCCCAGACAAAATATGTAAAGCAACTATTGGAGAATTCTGAACAGTAAATGAGAAGGTAGACAGAACAGGAAAATCAATACTCAAAAGAAGGACCACAGAGTGGTGAGTTCCTTGTTTTTATTTTTTGCCTTTTCTATCTCCTGGCTTAGCCTTCCCTGCCTCCTGGAACTGCAAATGGAGACAGAGAGAAAAAGCTCCAAGAAAAGCTCCCCTAGTCAGAGGACTGGGAAGAGGACCTTCTGTGGGATGCAGTACTTTTTTTCTTTGCGGTACGCAGGCCTCTCACTATTGTGGCCTCTCCGGTTGCGGAGCACAGGCTCCGGACGCGCAGGCTCAGCGGCCATGGCTCACGGGCCCAGCCGCTCCGCGGCATATGGGATCTTCCCGGACCGGGGCACGAACCCGTGTCCCCTGCATCGGCAGGCGGACTCTCAACCACTGCACCGCCAGGGAAGCCCGGATGGAGTACTTTTGACTCTTCTGGTCCACTCTGAGTCCCAGGGACAAAGCTGTAAACCGGAAGTGTGACAATACAGGCCATCAGAGTGGCAGCAGCAACAGCTTCCATTTTTCTCTCTTCTTTCACTGCTTTGTCCCCAGGGAGACCAACTGTACATAGTACATCCTAGTGTGGAGGATCAAGCCTTGGCTCTGAGTACTTTGGCTTGGATCAAGTGAGAGTACTAGGAAAAGGAGCCCCTGGGAGATGGGAAGAGTGAGAAGTATCAGAGAGAGGAAGGAGATGGAGGAAGGAATTTTTAAATTCCGTGTATGACTTCCTGGGCTCACCCCCAAGCTGCACATGTGTAGAATGAACTAGAATCAACATAACAAAGATTCTGATAAATGAATTATGGTATAGATAAATGTCCATGTCCCAGACTCTCCCTGGGTGACATACATGCAGGAAAGACCAGGAAAGTGCTGCAAAGGCTTTGATAACTAAACTGACCTTCAAAAGGTGGCTCAGGACTTGAGGTGCGAAACTAACTGATTTTCTGCTAAAATAAAAAGTCAATATTCTCCAGAAGATGAACTCTCGTAATATTCAAAATGCCCAGGATATAATCCCAAATTACTTGACATTCAAAGAACCAGGAAAACTAAACAAACCTCAAAGGGAAAAGGCAATAACAGATGCCAATTCCAAGATGATTCAGTTGTTGAAATTATAGGCAAATACTAAGAAATAGCTATTACAACCATGCTACTTGAAGTAAAAGTGAACACTCGTGAAATAAATAGAAAGATACATGTTCTTTGCAAAGAAATTGAAGCTATTAAAAAATAGCTAAATAAGAATTTTAGAATTATATAATAAAAATAACGAAAACTAAAATTTCACTGGAAGGGCTCAACAGTTGAATGGAAATGATAGAGGAGAAGCAAAGGACTTGAAAATGGATGAAGTGAAATGATCCAATCTGAAAAACACAAAGAAGAAAAATTGAAAAAAAAAAAAAACCCCAAAAAACAAACCAGGGTCTGAGAAACTTATAGAATGATACCAAAAGGTCATAAAACTGGCCATCCATAAAACTGGAGTCCCAAAAGAGAGAATCAGTGCAGAAAATATATTTGCAGAAATAATGCCTGAAAACTTCCCAAATTTGGTGAAGGAAATAAGTTTATAGATCCAAGAAACTCAGCAAACCCAACCAGGATAACCTTAAAGAAAACCATGCCCATATATATCATAACTGAACTGCTGAAAACCGAAAAGAAAATCTTGAAAGCAACCAGAGACAATTAAACATTACATACAGGGGAACAATTTAAATGACTACAGATCTCTCATCAGAAACAATGGAGGCCAGAAGAAAGTAAAACAACATTTTTAAAGTACTGAAACAAAGATACTGTCCAAACAAAGACACTATATCCAGCAAACGTTTCCTTCAGGGATGAAGGTAGAATAAAGATGAAGGAAAACTAAGAATTCTTCACCATTAGATCTGCTCTAAAGGAAATACTAAAACAGGTTCTTTGGGTTGAATGAAAATGTTAACAGAGGAAAATTGAGAATTTCAGGAATGAGGAAAGACCAACAGAAATGGTAAATATCTGAGTAAATATAATAGATTATTTTTAACCTCTTAAATTCTTTAAAATAGATATGACTTAAAAATTATGACATTATCTGATGGAGTTTTCAATGTACCTAGATGTAATACCTAGGACACTACAGTGTAAAGTGGGGAGGTCGTAAAGTTCCTATATTTATTTATTTATTTATTTTTTTTAGATGTTGGGGTAGGAGTTTATTAATTAATTAATTTATTTTTGCAGTGTTGGGTCTTCGTTTCTGTGCGAGGGCTTTCTCTAGTTGTGGCAAGCGGGGGCCCCTCTTCATCGCTGTGCGCGGGCGTCTCACTATCGCGGCCTCTCGTGTTGTGGAGCACAGGCTCCATACGCGCAGGCTCAGTAGTTGTGGCGCACGGGCTCACCTGTTCTGCGGCATGTGGGATCTTCCCAGACCAGGGCTCGAACCCGTGTCCCCTGCATTAGCAGGCAGATTCTCAACCACTGCGCCACCAGGAAAGCCCCAAGTTCCTATATTTAAATTGAAGTGGTGAAATACTCTCTTTAAGTAGACCGTGAAAAGTTGCTTTTTATAATCCCAAAAGCAACCTCTAAAAAACTACACAAAGAGATATAGTAAAAAAAAAAAAAAAAAAAAAAAATGAAATTAAATGGAACTCAAAAAAAAAAAAAAAAAAAAAAAAAAGCCAATACATTAAAAACATAGAGTACTTAGAAACATAAATCTAATTAAAAATAAATTCCACTTTTAAAGGAGAAAGGCTTGAGTCCTCAGCTCTAATTAAAAAAACAGAGGAGTTATTATTTTTAATATACCAGTGACCTGCCCACTTCCCCCAACCTGAGCCAAAAGACACAATTACCTGTGAAGTTCTGTGCTTTGAGGTGCAGATCGTAGAGTTTGTGGATATAGCGTATATACATCTCTTCCTTGTTCAGTTCAGTCTTATAGAAGTTCTATAAAAAAGAGTACAAGCATGGATAATTCCTCAACAATTAGGTTGGCAAGTATCTGCCTTTTACTCTGCTTGAAGTTTGATATCTTGAACCAAGAGAACAGATGAATTTTTCTGTATGAATGTCTTTAAAAAATTAAGTAAGGAGACCCAATGACATATTTTTAACTCAGCACTGTCTGTATTTAACATTATCTATCATTTATTGAATAGGCTGGTAATTCCTGGGGGGATGTTATTACCACTGATTCACATTTCATTTGTTACTTTCTGTTGTTTTTTGTTAGTTTAACTGCCAGTGGACAGTCAGCCTATTCAACTAAAAATATTAAAAATATGTAAGAGTTTAACCTGTTTATTCAATTTGATCATGGATAGTCAAAGGATAATTTCTTTAATTTTAAACTTATTTTATTTTAAAGGTTTCCAGTTTATGACTATAACATAAAGGGATTAATAAGAGATTTTATTTCAAATTACTGTTACAGGGCCATGCTTATTGAAAATATTTGGTTTATTAAAAAAAGGTATCTGGATCTTATTAGACTTCTCTAAAATGTTTTAACATTTGTCACCAAAAACTCAACTCTGACTTACCTGGACACATTACGTTGCCATTTTAAAGGTACACTTTACAGGCAACCACATACACTCCTTTACCACATCAGACAGTACATTAGTCCTCACTGAACTTAGTAAACATATGAGCAAAAGTGTAAGAAGTTGGAGTCCAGCAAAAGCATGATGCTGTGAGACTCGACATACGGTAATTTCAGAAAGCAGATCATTGTACCTTATGAAATCCCTGCTAAAGCCATCTGAACTGCTATCATTACTACTGCTGTTGTTGTTTATTTTATTTTTTTTGCTGTTGTTATTTTGACAGATTCTGCTTGGTGTGTAGAAGAAGGGAAAATGAATAGTGATGGGGGGATAAATCTGCTGACGTGAAGCAGTGACAGGCTTTTCTAGGGGGGAAAGTCCAGGAATTCTAAACGTTTTTGAAGTTGATTAGCTAGAGAGGTGCTTTGGTAATGGATCAAACTAGCCAAGGTGGCTGCTTAAATTGTACTTGGGCTCAAAGCCTGAGGAACTTCTGTCAATGTACTTTCTGGCCACTACCTAACAGGTGTCCATTCTTCAGTATGAGGACTCTTCTAACCTCGAGACACTGACATTTAGTTGAACGCATCATAAAAAATATTTTTTCCCAATTTATACCATTATCCTTCCCCTTTTCGTCTTGTGCCTTGTAGATCTTGGCATTCTTTAAAAAGCTAAGTAAACAATGCTCTTCATATCTCTACTATAACCAAAATCATTTTAATTAGCAAGAATTGTTGTACCATAAACATAAATTTAACAACCTCATAGCAGGCTTTTATGTTATTAAAGGATAATTTGTTCTAATAGCTCTCTGGTAAGAAGCGTATTTCTTTGGGAAACAAATAAGTGATCACTCTGTAAATGAATAGTTCTTGAAAAAAAAGAAAAGCTCTCTCCAGTCAGCAGATGAGAATCTTTCACATATGTCTGGCAAAACTAGTGACACAAAGAACAAAACAATAATTACATTTCCTTGTATTAGTCATGTCAAAGATTACCCATTTTTACCAGCCTAATACTACAGTTTAACTCTGATCTTGTAAAGAAAGCCAGAGCTCTCCTGAAGACAATCTGGAATTGATCTTTCCAAAAAGTTAAGAAAAATCTCTAGGAGGGAGTGAGTGGTTAAAAAGAACCATATTGCAGCTAGAAATCAAAAACTTTCCATATGGAGTAGAAGCTAAAAAGATTAGCTTCAAAACTATATATTTTGTCCTTTAATAATAAGTAGTCAGGTGCTGGTTGAAATTAGAACAGCTTTCAAAATGTTAGCATTTTCTATACGGATATTCTTTTTTTAAAAATAAATTTATTTATTTTTGGCTGCATTGGTTCTTTGTTGCTGCGTGCGGCCTTTCTCCAGTTGCGGTGAGCGGGGGCTACTCTTTGTTGCGGTGCTCAGGCTTCTCATTGCGGTGGCTTCTCTTGTTGCGGAGCACAGGCTCTAGGGCACGTGGGCTTCAGTAGTTGCGGCACACAGGCTCAGCAGTTGTGGCTCGTGGGCTCTAGAGCGCAGGCTCAGTAGTTGTGGTGTGCATGGACTTGTGGTGCATGCTCCATGGCATGTGGGATCTTCCAGGACCAGGGCTCAAACCCATGTCCCCTGCATTGGCTGATGGACTCTTAACCACTGTGCCACCAGGGAAGTCTGATAAGAACTATTCTTGTTCAGTGCAAAACTAGCAAGATAAATTCATTGTCTCAAGTGGATATTGATGGGGCCATTGATTTTATTTATTAAGTCTCTGGCTTATTCCTATTGGGAAACTAGAATAAACACATTTAGGTGGAAGTATTCATTTTTTCATCCAAGGAAATGATCTCTCCTGTTATACTGGTTGAGGAAATGAACCTAGGGTCTACATTTATTTGTGTACCTCTAAACAGAGGACGCTGTGAAAGGAGATGGAGTCAATAGAAGACGATTCCTTTGGAAAAAGGTAAAGGCTTTCCTTTGAGGCTATTTATGAGACTTTGTGTTTGGAGTTGGGGTAGAGCCAAGATTAAGGAGAGAAACTGAGAAAACCTGAAGCTGACAGAGCACTTGGCTTTTCTCCCCAAATACTGATGCACAAGCAGGGACGTGGAAGGAGATCAGGCTGAGGACCTTGACCCTGGTGAAAGGCCGGCAAAAAGCTGGGAAAGCACAGAAAGGAAATTTAAAAGTGGAAATGACTGTGCTCAAGGTTAGAAATAAGTGCTAAGAGGAGAGATAATGGGTTGACCCAGTGAGCTTGGCCTGATGGCCTGCAGGTTACTGTTGGGTCTGATGATAAAAATTACAGAAGAAACTGCATAACAAGAGGTGGCCTGATAGAGGATGCTCAGGTCTTCCTATTTTTAGCAACTGATATTGGAGGTGGAGGTGTAACAATTAAATGCAAAAATGAAGCCGAAGTGGTAGGCGTGGTAAAAAAGGATAAAGTCATATACTCAGAGATGTAGTACAGTGAGAAAACAAATTAGAGAAACAGATTAAAAAGACAGCCATAAGAAAGCAAAAAATCCTGAGCTCTGAAGAGGGGCTGTGAGGGGAATAAACAAAACAAAACAAAAAAACCTGAAATCGATGAGCTAAGACAGGACAGAATGAGAATGGGGGACAAAACAAATTTTAAGGTGCAGACAAATAGAGAAGAAAAGGCATGTGAGACTCATGTGGATCAGAGTAAGAATTAGAATTCTGTCTGTGCAAGTACTTAGAATAGATGGTGAGGTTTCATCTATTCTGTAAAACAAGAAAAACAAACCATGATATTCACTAATTTAGAACCGAAGCAGTCACAACGCATTCCTGTATTTTAAATCTGATTAAGGTAAATTATCAAGAGCATCAATTTATACTATATTAAAATTTGAAAAAGGAATGTGAATGTATAATCCTTCTTTTGCTCTATAGTGAGAATACCATTCTATTTGATAATTAGTTATGAGATATTTCAGTACAAATTTTGTGTTCCTAGAACTGTTCTGGTGTAGCCTATTATCCTTACCCAATATTTATTTTTATTCTCAAAAACATCTTGTTTGGGTGAGAAATTATGTGGTCATCCTAGTTATAATCCACAACTTAACAACAGCGGTATTATGGATTTAATCTGCAAAGAAGCTAGAGAGTGAAAATTCATGTGCTAAACAGGAAACTGTCATTTGTTCAGAAAAGAACATTAATATTTATTAAAACCTAGAATACATATAAGAAGGGCAGAAAGAAACTGTCTACACAAAAGTGAAAAGACTTTTCTCCAGGGACATCATGCTTTTCCCTAGGAGAGCAACAAAAGACTCCAGGGCAGAGGAGCGATGCAACAGGAGAAGCCTGGCGTCACTCTGGGATTTTACAGTGGGAACATTCTGCAGTGTTCGAAGCTCAGAATTTTCTGGCATTTAATTCAACCTGAAGCAAAAACATTTCTAAACTCTTCTAAGAAACACCCAGATAAAGACACATGGTGGCTGAAAAACAAACAAAACATAGTATTTCTGTGAAAAAGCAAATGTTAGGATATAAGGAGGAAAAGGGAAATTGTTTACGAACCAGGAGGCTCACGGTGCAGCCAATCTTTTTGCCATCTACCTCGCCCATTTTCATGCAGTCCCTAAAAACAAAAAGCAAGAGTCAGAACTCAGAACTTCCTTCCTAGGGGTGAACACAGTTTGTTCTTTTAGGAAGAAAAAAAAAAAAGGAACTGTCAGAGACTAGAGGCAATTTGCAAGTTGCTGTTCAGATGAAGGCTCAGCAGAATAGAGGCAGTGCCCCAGGAAGCGTGAGCTTGGGAGAGGCTGGGGAGGGGGGCGGTCAGACCCTCCTGAGCACCAGTGTCGCTGAGAATTTCACTGTCAGGTGGACTGTGCTCCCTCTCAATAGACGGGGGCTCCAGGAAGAGGAGGAGTGAAGGTGTGTTATTACACACCTCTTACTTGGGGTGAGAAGGATCTGCTAAGCCTGGCCATCAGCAGTGAGAATGAAGCGTTTATTCTTAAAACATCATGCGTTTAAGTGGGATGGACTGCTTCAACAGTTTAGATCATTTCCAAATCAAAAAATGACTCTGAAAGCTAATGGTGTGAGTTTCATCCACCCTCTCCTTTTATAAGAAAGCAGCATGGTTGTACAATTGTCTGTTTCACTGTCGTCACCCTAAGATGAAAGGATCTACTGGTTCTAATGGGTGAGTCTAAACACCAAGAAAAAAGAAAAAAGATTTCTTTAACAGGACTGTCTCAATTCACTGAGACTTTAAAAGAACTGTCAAATCCCATACAACAAAACATAAAAAAGGAAAAACAAAGAAAAAACTCTGAACCAGCTAGTTAGAGGTCTGTTATTTTACTGCTCAAGGTTCCACGGTCTGATTATCAATTCTTTGAGTGATTAACCCAAGGGCAATGTCGACTGTATTCTAACTCTCAGACTTTCTAAGTGGAGCGCGGCATATCTGGAAAACCGGGAGGGCGGGGGCGGGGGGCTGGGCTCGGCTTACCTGTAATCTAACAACCTCTCCATTAGACGAGTTACAGTGGCGATTAATGAAACACCACTCTCCCTCCATGTTTCCCGCTCAATTTTCTTTAGTAGACTGGAAAAGAAAGAACCCAGGGCATTTTCAACATTTATTTTTATCAGTCACCATGACAACCATTTTACTTTCATCAATACCTTAAATGCCTTAGCAACCACTGCAACATCTCACAAGTAGCACAATTTGCAAACAATGTCTTACCTAGGATAGGGACCAAATAGTGGAATTCTAATCCAGGAAGCATTGACAAAGCAAATTGATTTTCATTATCCAAGTCATCAAATACGAACACATGCATATAAATCATAGTTTCAAAATATGCAAGCAGCTCACAGCTCAAAGACATTGTTTCCTAGCTTCTCTCTTCCACTAACAGAGGCTTGCACCTCACCACACCAAACCACACTGCGAAAAGCGAAAACAGGAGTGCCTCTAAGTTTACTTTTAAGTAAGATCTTGCTTTATTCACATAAAAATGTTTTCCTACCTCTCAGTGGAATGCATCTTCATCCAAGCAATTTTACTGCAATGCAACTGCTACAGGAAAATCCTTGTACAGACGGTATGACGTTTCGCGTTTTTTCCTTTCACTTAACATTTGCCCACTCAATACATATTGTACTATCTGTGCACTCACTCAACAGTTTCATTCATTTTGTCATTAATCACAGAGGATTTTCTATGTGGTTGTTACAGCAGATTGATGACAAGTACCGAACCACATCTCTCCTCCTACGTTTTCCCTAATCTTAAGCACCTTGGAGCAGAGGCACTGCTATGTAAACACAAAACAATAACAATCATAATAATTAGGCTCTGTTTTACTTTGACTCCCACCTCTCGGCAAATTAACCATATACTTGGCAAAAACCTTTACGACTGAACTTTCCCCAGAAGAAAAAAGTAAGAACATAGGCATGACAATATGAGGATACTTTGCCCTCCTAAATTTAATGATCATTATTTCTAAAATGTTGTTCCCCTTTCATCTTGGTTTCAGGAATAACACAGAGAGAAACCATTTCGTAAAAGTACCATCTCAGCCTATCCTATACTGTGCTTCGTAGAAAAAAAGCTATTTTGTCAAAGCTGTTTTTTTTGCTCTGTGGCTACGTTCTCTCTCAATCTTCCTTCCCACTCCCCACTGCTTCTTCTTGCTATTACCATTCCAGTGCCCAGCCCTCTGTCTTATCTCCTCATCTGGTGCCTATGCATCCCTGATCATTTGTTTTTCTGGTTTATTCTGAACTGTTTCCTAGATTAAGGAGGGGGAAGAGGGGAAGAAATAGCACATGAAGGGATGGAACTCGCCCTGACTAATCCCCCCAGGGAAAGGTCCCCTAGTTTGTTCTAAATGTGTTTTCTTTTAAAAAGCCTCTGAGAAGCACCTGTTTCAAGCTTAAACGCCAAACTGGTACTGAACCAAGTACTCAAATGAAAATCTGCCTGCCAAAGCAATGCAGGATGATGGAGAAATCTTCCCAAGTGACAGCCCACACCTCATATACTTTAGAGGCTGAAAAACAAAGAACTCAAGTTAGGTAATAATTCTAAAAATATATAGAGACTTCTTTTATAGGCATGAGTTTCATTAATTTGCACAGCCTCTGGCTGCAGGAAGAAATCTGAGCTACAGAATCCTCTTGTAAAAAGAGGCACAGCTCTGCACAGCCTGTTTCCTTGACCAACTCAAGACCCAAATATCAGGACCAAGCCTAGAACCCAGTTCATCTGCTTTCTCGGCCAGGCTAGTTCTTTCTGTGGGGAAGCTCGCCCTCCCAGTTTACCTGATACACATTGATAAGGAGAAGCTATCAGACAAGAAGAGAAGAGTCTCTCTAGATAACTTGGGTGACACTGATCTATAATTTGGTATATTTCTATTTGGTCTATAATCATGCTGATGTGCCCACGGTGAGTACACAGGGAACTCATCTAATCACAGTGCAAGGTGATTTCTTCTTTTCTTTTTTTGAGGCACTAAAATGATGAATGGTTGCTACATGAACTAATGCACTAGACTTTACATACATGTCAAAAGAGCATTAACTATGCATCATTCTTTTCTAATGTTTTTAAACAATTTTTAAAAACTGAAGTATAGCTGATTTACAATGTTGTGTTAGTCTCAGGTGTACAGCAAAGTGATTCAGTTATATATATACATATATATGTATTCATTCTCAGATTATTTTTCATTATAGGTTATTACAAGACATTGAATATAGTTCCCTGTGCTATATAGTAGGTCCTTGTTTCTATCTCATATACAGAAGTATGTCTATTAGGATAAATTAGGATAAACTCCTAATTTATCTCCCGCCCCCCCCACTCCAAGGTGATTTCTTCTTGCTAATTGATAGGCAATGGGACTCCATAACATTGACGAGCGGGATAAGCCACGGTCCTGCAGGATGACACACTGCCCAACAGGCTTTTACTCTGTGAAGGAATATGAAGGGTGTAGAATTTGACCCTCAGTCTACCTCTCTCTGTATCCTAACAGGATTGTGTGGAGGCCAACACTTATATGAAACAACTGTGTCTGTGCACACTCTTCTTAATCCAAAGAGAAGAGTTAGATACCTAAGTATGTGCTACATAGCTAATCCTCTGTCTGCAAACTATAATTAAATGTGTGATCACTAAACAAAGATCTATGAAATGATTTGGAGTCTTACTGAATTATTTAGAGCAACACACGATAGAGCACAGTAAAGGACTGAGGTGGAGGTTACCTCTTCCGGAAAGCCCCTTTAGAACCCCCGAGGCTACTGGTACCCCACTGTGTGCTCCTACAGCACAGTCACTGCTGCACCTTCAGCCTTAGAAGAGCACCTAGCACAGGGAGATGCTCAATAAATGAAGCTGAATGAGTGAATGAAGTGGATCCAGGGAAGCAGAATTTCATTCTGATACCTTATTCTGAATATCACATGGATGGCAATGATCCACAATTTCAGCATTATCAAAAACAATCAATCCTGACCCCTATTTATTTCAAAAAGATGTAGTGTGGGTAAATGCAGATAACGTGAGGGTCAGCGAAAGATGAGTTCTTAGGAAGGAAGTTACTATATAAATTTACAGTCTCATTCTAAGGAGGCTATTTTGGCAAGTACATACTACATTTTCAGGAAGCAGTGAGCTCCTTTCAGCTTCTGAACAAATTTTAAGAAGTTTTAGACATGAAATACAGAGAACAAATGAGAATCTGTACCATAGTGGCATGTGTTCCTAATTCATAACGTGTGCAGTGACTCACTGTGATTATACTAATTCGTTGTGATTTCTATTGCCAAAAAAGCATTTTATTGTTTCCTGAAATATAGTTGGATTTTCACTTTCTTTTCTGAGCCCAGGTAGTAATGAAAGAAAAATATTTATAGTAATATTTCTAGTAATATGTTAAAAATCAACAAAAGAATAAAAATCTCCATGGAATGAATCAGGCACCTTAATAGTCCTTAATAGTCCTTAATAGTCCTAATTATAGAGGCTTAATATCCTAATTATTGGTTTGATTGTAACGTCAAGGTACATCATCTATTTCAAAGCCATATTTACACACAAGCAATCCAAACTGCATGCTATCAGGCCTTTATTAAAGTTGATAAGAGGCACTATGGAGCTATGTGAGTGTTTATTAATCTTGTGAATTTATCATAAATAATTAATCACAAACCTCAAGAGATTCATTTCACTGAGTGCTTTCTCATTTTAGTTCTTAGTTCAAACCAAGGACTAGTAACTGAACTGAGAGTGGTTTTCAAAAGCAATTTATTATATTGGATGAGGTTTTAATCAGAATTCTTGCTAAACTCCAGCTGTCATGAAAGACAGATGCTTTGTACACTAGAATGAACGAGGGCTTGGTGAATAATTATTAAAAGTTCCAGTTTAATTACAGTATCAGAGGAAAATGGCGTGGTTCAGGACTCAGTACAAAGAATGTATTTTATCATCCACCACTACCACAAGAAATCTGTGTACCCCTTCTTGGCTTTTCCTTTCAATATAATTTTCTTAAAAGCTTCAAGAATGATTTTGAATCAGGCAAGTTGAAATCTATCAGTCACTAGTAATACTTTTCAAACCCATATATTAATGTATCCACTGCCCTAAATTTATGATCATAAAACGAATTACAGAATTTTGTATTTGGCTATCAGTACTAAAGCATTAATATTTAGTTTCAGGTGATACTTGGGTGTAAATATAAGTAAAAGCATATTTTGTGATAGAAAAATGTATTTTGCTAAATTGTTTTTGCACTTATGAAAGAACTGCAAACATTTCCCAAGCACAAAGAACTGGTTCTTCCTTCAAAAAGAAACACTTCATAAGTATAAAAGGTTTGAAAATGACTGAGATCCACAGAAAGCTGTAGAGGAAACAAGTGCTAGAATTAAAATCCTAAAGCACTAGAACCTTCTTATGTATCCTCTCTGGCCATTTCACACAGTGGATGAATACTTGGTATAAGCACTTCATCTTATGATAGTGATCACATTCTTTCCTTAGTAAGATAACCTCAAAGTCTCCTTACAATATTATTTCTCTATCCTCCACAGAAATTCTAATCACAGAATTTACTAAAAACGACTTGCTTCTGTGATATTCTAATAAGAAACATTTAGGAAGAAATTAATAATGCTGAATGAGCAATAAGTATCGATGAATTAAATCAACTGTTGAAGAACAGATGCAAACTAGGTTAATTTTCCCAACAGCAAATCAGCCAAGGATATCTCGTTTCGGAAAGCACTGTGCACAAATACAACAATCACACCACTATTGTGTCTTTTCCCCTCCCACTCTTGACCCTATTTAAAATCATTATCTTGCAGCCCCAGTTTAAAAATTACTAGGCATGAAAAGAGTGGAATTTGTTATATAACACTTGCAACCTGCCCTAATCAGAGATTAATACAAGGAGATATGCCTAATCATCAACGTAACAAGATCCATTCGCCAGTTAAGCAATTATCCTTTATTTCACACTCCACAAAGACAAAGCACTCCTGTGAGACGCAAGCTGTCTTTGTAGCTCTCAGCTGCTTAGCACTGACACCAAATCCCCGGAACAGAATCCAATTGAGATAAACATGTTACTCACATACTGTTGAAGAGCTCACGGTATGTTTCATCACCTTTGCCTTCTGACATCAGGCTGTCCAGTTTGTCAATGAGCTTGGCTTCCACCTGAAACAGACCCAAATGTTACTCTCTTTCCTCCCTTTCACAAGTAGGATTTTCTAGGCATATTGAAACATATTTATTTCTGCACAGGAAAAAGCCATAGTAAATTTTGTGAAAGCGACATTATCAGCTGTGGTTAACAGGAGACACCCCCTTGGAATTCTAGGGGGCCAATTTAGATGCAGGCACATACTTCAAACTCCCGGTAGGGTAGCATGTGCTGTCGCCAAAGACTTCTATTTGTTGATTCAAACATAAATGCCTGCAGCCCAGCTTAAATGTTTGAATTCTTTATTTAGGAGCTGTAAAAACTGGCAAGTCTCATTTTTTTTTTTTTTAAATCATGATATATATAAGAACATCAGCAAACTACCATATCCACACACATTCATTTAAATCTTTGATGTGTTTTGTATCTATTTTCTTTCTCAAAACAGCTCGAGGTTGCACTAAATCTTTGCTAAAGTTGAGAATTTGTCCTAACCATGTACAGATGGTAGATCCATAGGCATATTCTAAGTCAGCAATAGGCAGCATGAGAGAGAAAGGACATATTTCCTGAAAACTGTAGTCAAAACATTTATATTTTCAAGAACATAAATCCTTTAGGACTTCAGTATCAGGAAGGCAGAAATAAATATCCCTCATCTGTCGGAGGCAACAGAGGAGACAGAAAATGAAGAATCTCTGCCTGGCCAGAGAGAGTTAAACAACTAGGGGTAGGGAGGGACACTTGACTTTGTCAAGGGACTAAACACAATTATTCCCTTTGAATCAAATTTCAATAAGGGGATAAAGAGAAAAGGGAAGAAAAGTGGGTCTTCCCCAATACAATTTTTAAATAGCCTTTCATTCATGTATTAGCTTTCTTGAAAATAAATGTAGAGATTGATACAGATGAAATGCCATGCTTTTGGCAACAGGAGGGTCCTATGTATGCATTCAGCTTGCTTATACAGTTGACAGTCATTTCAAGACTTGAGAAGGCCTTCAACTGGAGAAGCAAGAAAGATCCTTCACACAGGAGAGTGCACATAGGTGAGTGCAATGACTGTGTGAAGAGATAGTAGGTCTGCTGTCTCCAATAGGAGTGACTTGGCATGGCAAAAGCAGTTGATTTCTGCTATGAGAACTGGTTTTGGAATAAGAACGTCTGTCTTTCCAAAACTGGAGCAGAGCTATCAGATCCTATGTCAAAGAGAAATGTTAGGCTCATCTCCTCAGAATTTCCTTTACAACAATTTCTACTGCTTTTCCCTTTAAATTAATTCTCAATGCTTCAGGCAAAGAGCAATAAAACATACTGTGCATCAAATGTTCAAAGCTAAGCCATTCACCAAATACAATGGGCAGACAACTGAGAGGTCAATGATTTTAAGAATCATTAACCTTCTGATTCCTCCGTGTTGTGTCCAGCTGGGAGCAAATAAAGTCTCTGCCAGTTCTTAAACACAGACCTAGGAAATCACAGGATTTCTTAGCTGAAAGGGAATGAAATGTTTTTTTAGGGCTTCTCGGAGACCCAGTGAAACACACTACCAGAGAGGTGTCCGAGGCTACGCAGCTTGGGAGTAGGCAGCCCAGGCTGAAATCTGGTTCGGTGCTCATTCTGCAACTCAGAGTTGAATGCAGTGGCTCAGAGATGCTCAAAGAGAACTGAAACTCTTCCAGCTGCTCCGAGGAGCACATCCGCCTACCTGTTTAAAATTGCCACTTCGCCTCTGCTCCCAGTCCATCATATCGTGAAAAATAGGAATCATGACATTCCGGAGATCTGGCTGGGGTATCAAGGTCACTTCCAGGAAGGGGCCAATCAGGGCAGGGATGAAATGAAGCTTGTGTTCTCCTAAATTGAATACAATATTTATGTTTCAGTATATTTAGTTTGAATAAGATTTCAGAAAATTAGTATTATACAGTTTGTTTAAAACCGTTGTCACAAGAATACATTCAATTACAGTTGTCTCCTCAAGCGAGAAAATATTCCCCTAAACAGATATATAAACAGTAAATTTCCATATGTTAATATTTCTTCATTATTTTTAATTAAAAAACTAGGGATTTACCCTTTTTACAGTTTAAAAAAAGCCATAAGATACAATTAAACATTACATAAATCATTGGGAATTGGTTATGTGTACTATTGTACATTCACACATTAAAATTCTTATGCAATCATTAAAAATGAGGTTGAAGAATAACACAGATGAAATTTTTCAATATAATTAACTGAAAAAGCAAAGGTACTATACAGTATGCACAGGTACATCTTTCATTTAAAATGAAAATATATATATGAGTCTAGAAGATTATATCCCCTAATACTAACCACAGTGGTTATCTCTGGGTGATGATACTACTGGTGATTTTTATATATGAAAAAAAGGTGGTTCCTATATGTATTATATAATTTTCTTGCTTTTTAATATAATAAACATACAGCCTAAATAAACATTTAAATGTTGGTGCAAACAAAAAATAAACAATTTTCTGAAAAGACTACAATGTGATAATAGTGAGCTCAAAATGGTGTTTAGCAAGTGCTCCAAGGTATGGTATCGACAATTCAGAGGAAAGGAAGGTGGAGGATGGGCTGGACGTAGATGATTTTGTCTAGCATATGAGTGTTGAGTTCAGTCCATTATCCTAGTCATCCATGTTAAATCTCAGAGTTTCTATTTTTTTTTTTCTTTTTTTGCAGTACGCGGGCCTCTCACTGTTGTGGCCTCTCCCATTGCGGAGCACAGGCTTCGGACGCGCAGGCTCAGCGGCCATGGCTCACGGGCCTAGCTCTCCGCGGCATGTGGGATCTTCCCAGACCGGGGCAGGAACCCGTATCCCCTGCATCGGCAGGCGGACTCTCAAGCACTGCGCCACCAGGGAAGCCCCGGATCTTTGTTTTTAATCTTTCCTGAGTCTGGCATCCTTTGACCTCTCTAACAAAGAACATCATTAGCATGCACTTATTTTATTTACCACTATTTCACTGAGTATTGTTGAATCTCCTTTTAAAAAGTGTTTTCCATTTATAGACATTTTACAATGTGATTTTCTTCTTTTAAAAATTTTTTACTATGAAAAATCTCAAATGTACACAAAATTACAAAGATTAGTAAAATAAATCCCCACATAACCATCATCTAGCTTCAATAATTATCAACATTATTTTGCTAATCTTGTTTCACCTATCAACCCAACTATTTTTTCCCCTGGTAAATTTTAAACCAAGTCAGAGACATCATAACATTCTACTTGTACAAACATCAGTAAGCATCTTTAACAGGTAGCTCATTTTATAAATATAGAATCACAGTGCCTTTATCACTCCTTCAAAAAAGGCAAACAGTAATTCCTCAAATTAATCTAAAACCAGCCTATATTAAAATTTTCCTGATTGTCTTAAAACATGTCATTTACAGTTGGCTTGTTTCAATCATAATGCAAACAAAATTCATACGCTCTATTTGGTAGCCTGATTTTCTAGGACAGTAGAGAAGCCATACGCACATTTAAATCATTGTGCAGGAATGTATGAGGCTAGCCTTCTTTACTGAAAACAGTTTGGGAACAAAGAATCTGTGCAACCCGTACAAGCCTTCCACCATAGAAAATTTTACTCTTATCCAATCCGCAAAGCAAAATCTTGAGCTATGTATAGCAATGGTAAAATAAACTTCATTTAGATTATTTCTTTTTAAATCACAGATTTAGTATACTTTTCCCATCTCTAATTGTCAGCCACATGGTCTTGTTTTGAAGTATTTAGGGCACCTACTACTTGGGCTGTTGTATATTTATTCACACAGAGCAGCCTGTTAGGGAAGTATTGATTTTTCTACAGCAGTTACAAGACACTGTGTTTGCAAATGTGGAAGAGAAGCCCACTTTATATTTAGTAAGAATGTTAGTTCAACTAAAAATAGAAAGAAAAAACCTTGCAGCATGATGAATGGCAAAGGTGGGACACAGCAGTAAAGAATAACCTCTTTCTTTGTAGACTATCCTTGCAGGTATAGGTACACACATATAAATTTGGGGGAGAAAATTCATGCCTTCCCCCCTCTCGTTTTTTATGGAGGTAACAGTGGTTTATAACATTATATGAATTTTGGGTGTACAACATTACGACTTCTGTATATGCTACTGCATGCTCACCACCAGAAGTTTAGTTTGCATCCATCACCATACAGTTGACTCCCTTTACCCATTTCACCCTCCCCCACCTCTCTTCCCCTCTGGTAACCATTAATCCATTCTCTGTATCTATGTGTTTGTTTTTGTTTCATTTTGTTTGTTCATTTATTTACTTTTAATATTCTGCAATCATATGGTCTGACTTATTTCACTTAGCATAATACCCTCAAGGTTGTCACAAATGGCAAGATTTCACATTTCTTATGACTGAGTAGTATTCCATTGTATGTACACACAGCATCTTCTTGATCTATTCATCTGTTGATGGACACTTAGGTTGTTTCCATACCTTGGCTATTGTAAATAATGCTGTAATGAACATAGGGGTGCATGTATCTTCTCAAATTAGTCTTTTTTTTTTTTTTTTTTGGTATTCTTTGGATAAATACCCAGAAGTAGCATTGCAGGTTATATGGTAGATCTAATCTTAATTTTTTGAGCAATCTCCATACTATTTTCCATAGTGGCTGCACCAATTTACATACCCACCAACAGTATAAGAGCGTTCCCTTTCCTTTGCATCCTGTCCAGCACTGCTATTTCTTGTCTTTTTGATGACAGCCATTCTAATGGGCATAAGGTGATAGCTCATTGTGGTTTTGACAGGAATTTCCCTAATAATTAGTGATGCTGAACATCTTTTCATGTGCCTGTTGGCCATCTACATATCTTCCTTGAAAAAGATGTCTATTCAGATCCTCTGCCCATTTTTTAATTGTTTTTTGTTGTTGTTGTTGAGTTGTATGAGTTATTTATATGTTCGGACATTAACCCATTATTGGATGTATGACTTGCAAATATCTTCTCCCATTTGGTAGGTTGTCTTTTTGTTCTGTTGATTGTTTCTTTTGCTGTGCACTTTTTAGTTTTATGTAGTCCCATTTGTTTATTTTTGCTTTTGTTTCCCTTGCCTAAGTAGACATATCCAGGAAGATATTGCTAAGACTGACGTCAAAGAGTGTATTGTCTATGTTTTTTTCTCAGAATTCTATTGTTTCAGGTCTTACATTCAAGTCTTTAATCCATTTTTAGTTAATTTTTGTGTATGGAATAAGATGGTGGTCTAGTTTCATTCTTTTGCTGTCCAGTTTACCCAGCACCATTTATTAGAGACTGTAGTTTCTCCATTTATGTTCTTTGCTCTCTTATAGTAAATTAATTGTCCATATATGTGGGGGTTTATGTCTGGGTTCTCAGTCCTGTTACATTGATCTGTGTTTCTGTTTTTATGCTAATACCTTGCTGTTTTGATTACTACAGCTTTCTAGTTTAATTTGAAATCAGGGAGTGTGCTACCTCCAGCTTTGTTCTTTTTCTTAGGATTATTTTGGCTATTCAGGGTCTTTTGTGGTTCTATACAAATTTTAGGATTGTTTGTTCTATTTCTGTGAAAAATGTCATTGGGATTTTGATAGAGATTGCATTGAATTTGTAGATTGCTTTAAGTAATATGGACATCTTAACAATGTTAATTCTTCCATGAGCATGGGATAATTTTCCATTTCTTTGTGCCACCTTCAATTTCTTTCAACAATGTCTTACTGTTTTCAGTGTACACGTCTTTCACCTCTGGCTAAATTTATTCCTAGGTATTTTATCCTCTACTCCCCTCCCACTGCAACAGAATATTTTTTAGTCCTTCAACTAATAAACTGAAAATACTGAGGAATAACACACCTAAGAAAAGGTGTTCACTTACCACTATTTGTTTTACTCTTCAAAAATAAATCGTTTTATCAAAACCACAATGAGATACCACCTCACAGCCATTAGGGAGGCTACTATAAAAAAGAAAAACAACAAGACGAGAACAAACAAAAAAAACAGGACATAAGTGCTGGCAAGGACGTGGAGAAACTGGAACCCTGTGCCCTGTTAGTAGGAATGGAAAATGGTGCAGTTGTTATGGAAAACAGTATGGTGATTCCTCAAAACTTAAAAACAGAATTACCATATGAACCACTGCTCACAGGTAAATCTAGGAGCTATAATGATCAGATTTGAAAATCCTAAAGCTTTATGTTTTGTCTATACATTTCTGTATGCAAACTTGTATGTATAGTGCAATATTTATATTATGTATAGATGATATATGAACTCTTGATATACATGTTGTATCAAAAAAAAAAAAGCTTTATGTTTAAAAGTAGACTAGTCCCTAAATTATATATGCCCCTTTTTTCCTTGTCCTCAGCAGAACGCAAAAACTAACTTATTTCTAGCATATGGAAGAGTTTCCACACTTATGAGGTAAACACCAATGACCAAAATCTGATTTTCATATATTGTCCAGTAAAATTTGTGTTTCTGAATTAGACCAACTGGAAAGTTTCAAGTAATTGTGTATTTAGTGACTCTGGGCATTTCCTCTACTCAATTTATTTCCCAAAACTTAGTGCTTTTTGTATCTACTAAAAACTATTGAGGATTTTAAATTATGAAATCATAACAGTTTACTTGCTTTACGAAAACATGGTGAATATGTCTTTATCAAGCTTTTTACTGCTCCACACAAACAGGACAAAAAGTTTAAAATATCAGATTTTAAAACTAAGCTTTTATTAGGCATGGACCATTTTTTCTTATATCCCTCAAAATAACTTGCACATGGCCAGTGCTTTATGGATTATGTTAAATTGAATCTATCGGCCTGTTCCATTAAAAATGAAAATCTATAATTATCTGAATAAATTTTCCTTTAGCATTCAAAATACTCAATATGACATATTTATAGGTAAACCAAATTATAACTAATGTATTTTGATATTCTTAAATAACAAGCTGACTTACGCTCTGCAAAGGTGTCAAAATACCCCGAATACTTAATTTTTATTATCATATCATATTTATAAAAATATATGTTGGAAAAGAGGTTTTAACATTTCTAAACATTCTCCAATTCCAGTTGTTGTATAGTAGCAATGACCTTTAAAATTCACCTGATGTTTTGGAAGTCTCAGACCGCAACCCTAGGGAAATAATGCAGAAAGGAATGAAGTGAAAAGGTACACTCACCCTATCCTTGAACTATGTCATGCTGGGAATCTGTACTTGAATATAATAGGTCTTTTCTAACACAGTGCTAGAGCTAGCCTTTAGGGCTGGAAAAACAAAGAAAGGGGAGAGCGTTGTCTAAAGCAGTGCCGTTTAATCTTTTAATCTTTAGCCAAGTGCATAAGAATCACCTGGGGAACTTGTAAAAATTCAGACTGCTCTGCCCGTCTCAGCGATTCTCAGAGATTCTATTCCAGTGGGTCTGGGGAGGAGTTAGAGAGTTTGCATTTCTTACAAGCTTCCAGGTGATGCTGTCTACTGAGTATCACTGTTCTAAGAGCACTGACCTCATAACGTGTTACGGGGACCAGCATGCTCCAGAGATTTTTCACATTCTCTAGATTTCTAATGAAAACTAAGACATAACATAAAACCCAGAGGGGTAGAAATATTTTTGTTAAAGACAACATAGAGGAGAAGAGTTCATGAAGTACACAATGACATCTTTAGTGAGACAAAAGGTGCCAGCTTCATTCAGCAAGCCATGGGTCATGGGCCTAAGGGAACAGGTATGATGGCTTGAAGAAAGATTTATGCGGAAATAACCATACACGGCAATGCTGAGATTTATCTAGAAGAGGTTAACCTGCCATGTTTTCTAACATTCTGTTAACTTAAACGAATCTGTCCTGGTCTTATCATTCTTTTGTTTTGTTTTTTTTTTGCGGTACGCGGGCCTCTCACTGTTGCGGCCTCTCCCGGTGCGGAGCACAGGCTCCGGACGCGCAGGCTCAGCGGCCGTGGCTCACGGGCCCAGCCGCTCCGCGGCACGTGGGATCTTCCCGGACCGGGGCACGAACCCGTGTCCCCTGCATTGGCAGGCGGACTCTCAACCACTGCACCACCAGGGAAGCCTGTCCTGGTCTTATCATTTGAGCTCCAGCAAGAGCCTAAACCACAACAGCATTTCAATGCAGCGTTCTTTGGAAAACACTCTGCTAAATTAATGCCAAATGCAATAGGGACATTCCAAGGGTTTTGATCTATTTTTGGAAAACAAACACACAAAGAATCAATGAAACATGAAGATTGAGAGGAGTGTTCTTCAAGTAAGACAAACTGATGTTATTTTTTTAATTTTATTTTTGTTTTGGTACGCGGGCCTCTCACCACTCTGGCCTCTCCCGTTGAGGAGCACAGGCTCTGGACATGCAGGCCCAGCAGCCATGGCCCATGGGCCCAGCCGCTCCGCGGCAGGTGGGATCTTCCAGACCGGGGCACGAACCCGCGTCCCCTGCATCGGCAGGCGGACTCCCAACCACTGTGCCACCGGGGAAGCCCTGATGTTATTTTTGAGCTGAATCTAAAGACACCTCCTGGGCTTCTTCTGGCTGGTGTTAGACGGTCGGAGGTTACTTTCAAAGATGCTAACTCGCTTTTTTTCCCCCTGAAATTATCAGCAAGCATTGAACACTGGGCTCAGTTATAAGTAACAAGGCTTCCTCAAATTGCCTTGTATATATTGTACATTTGAGGGATATCCTGGTCAAAAATCACTCTGTAACATGAACTGAAGTAAAATGATAATGGTTCTATTTTCACTTACAGAAAACAAATCCTGCCATCTCCAAGTTGTGCTTGGATGAGCCCAAGAGGAAAGATATAATACTTTCAGGTCATTATATATTCAATTTAAATAGGTCCATCACTTTAATAAATCACAAGGAGGAACTACAGTGCAGTAACAGCAAATGAATACTATAAACTTGCATAGTTAACATACCAAATTAAATAAGTTATGACTTTCAATAAAGAAACCCTATGCCAATGAGATCTTAAAACAGTTTATCTTCTAAATATTGCTGTTTCCTACGCAACCAATTTGCTAGATAATATGCTCTCTCTGCTGTGGCAGATTAACACAATTGGATCTAATTGTTTCTTAGCAACTGCAGATGCTTTAAAATCCTTTGGCTATACTCTTCATGATATAGGTCATTGGTTTTTAAGTTTCTAAGAGTACAGATGCTCAAGTCAATGTTTCATAAAGTTTATTCTAAATTTATTGTCATTCAGAGCCTCAATTCAGAGTTCTAGAAATTTTGAGTTGCTACAATTCCAAACTCTGAAAGGTTAGCTCATTGCTAGAATAGCATGTATTATTGGAACAATGTTAGATTATAAAATTTGTCATTCAGTAATAATGAGACACACAAAAGAAAGGTGATTTTTCAGACAGACACCAATTTACAGAATTAGTTGTAACCTTATTCAGTGCCAAAGTGTCAATTACTCTCTATAGATTTCTCTATGGATTTAGACACTTGGTTTCAAAAGCTGTCATTGGTAAATTGTCCTTCTTCATTTGTTCACTTAACAGGACAGTGATAAGCTAAAAATCGAGGTGCTTCTTTTCTCGTCACTCACCTAGGTTCTGCCACATGCTGAAAATTTCACAACCCATCGTTACCCGCATGTCGCCATACCTGAAATAGAACAAAAATCAAACCTGTTAAAAAGATTCCAGAACAAAGAAGTTATCTGTGTCTCTTTAGGACACAATCTATCATTCTGAATTAAAAGGCAATATGTTTTTAATTGAAGATGTTTAATGCAGGTGACTTTTCATTGACGTATAACTGATATAACATCATATTGGTTTTAGGTGTATAATGTAACAATTTGAATATCTGTATATATTGCAAAATGGTCACCACAATAAGTCCAGTTAATATGCATCACCATAACTAGTTACAAATTTTTTTTCTTTTGATGAAAACTTTCAAGATTCACTCTCCTAGCTACTTTCAAATATGCAATATAGTATTATTAACTATAGTCACCATGCTGCATCCATGCTGTACCCACCATGCTGTACCCACCATCCCCATGACTTATTCATTTTATAACTGGAACTTTGTACAATGTACATGTCTTGATGCCTCTAATTCAAATCCTCATATAAATCCTTTAGTAAATCCTTTAGATTTGTCTCATAATTTTTTGCTTCTATGGTAATTTTGAATCCCGAAAGATTGAGGACAAAAATGTTTAAATAAGTTCAAAATAGTGAAATTTCCAGAAAGGATTGCTTATTGTCCTCTTGGTCAAGGCCTCTCCACTATGATTTCTAGTTATGGAGATCTGATTTATGAATCACTTGAACTAAAATACTCTTTAAAAGGCACCACATTTTATTTGCCTCATATTCTTACCCGATTATACACTGGTACTTACTTTTCTAACACCTTTTTCTTTTTGGAAGGTGTAAACATCTCTAACTGCAGACACAACTGGTTTATAAAAATGACTGCAAGGTAAAAGTAGGAATCCCAGATCTAAAACGAGAATGAGATATTTAAATACTATGGGGTTACAAAAATATTTACAGGTGAAGTGACATGATACCTTGGATTTGCTTCGAAAGTGGTAAGTGAATGGGGGGTATAGCTGCAATAAGATTGGCCATGAGTTGGTAATAGTTGAAGCTGGGTATGGGTACACGAGGGATTCATCAGACTATACTCTTTACTTTTATATATGTGTGAAATTTTCTATAACAAAGAAGTAAACTAACTAAATAAATACTATCTATTTTTGTATTGCTTCAATGTTTTATCCCAAGTTTCATGAGCTCTCTGGTACACGCTAAATGGCAGATGTTTTGTTTCTCTTATAACATGTCTGTGTGTCTCCAAGGAGGCTGAGGTATAAGTTGGATTACTTTACTCCTGTGTGATTGCATTTTTGGAACCCCTTTTCATGTAGAACTGAAAAAAAAGATACGTACACTCTTTTGGATATGCTAATTGCTTTAAATTCAGAGAGTATATAAAAATTCCCTACCAAGACAAATCTTCTAAGTTCTCTTATACTAGAAACATCATCAGAAAGAGATCAGAATAAAATTCCCCAAAATAAACCTAACCAAAAACATGGAGGACATCATGGAAGGAAACTACTTTTCTACTGACACCACGTAAAATTAAAGATAAATAGGAGAAACATTACAAAGAATTAATATCGTTTATACATAAAGAGCTCTCACAAATAAAAAAGAATATAACACTCCAAGCAAAATAATGAACAAAAATCAAGAACATATTCTTTACAAAATATGAATTTTAGTCAATAATTATTCAATACTAATAACTAGTTAATAACTAACAACTAATGAATAATTAATAACATAACTCGTAAGAAATGTAAATTAAAGCAAAAAAAATTGTCCCCTTTATCAAACTGCCCCCCTAAATTGTCTCTTCTAGTGTTGCCGTACATATAGGCAATCAAATATAGTTGGTACAGTCTTTAACAATATTTTCACTTACAAATATTAATCCAAAGAAATAACTAGGAATATATGCCAACTTTTATTTTGTAAGAATACACATAAAAAGAGTAATTTATAAGAATAAAACAGTAGAAACAACTTGAATATTAAAAAGTAGCACTGTGATTATGAAATTTTGATACTTTGATTATTGTAAAGTATAAAGACATATTATGGAACCATTAAAATTTCACTGGTTTCTATTGTACTTTTTGTATTTCCTAGTTACCTGATAAGGACATTTTTTTTTTTTTTTTTTTT
>NW_006797597.1:246799-254001 GCF_000442215.2 Lipotes vexillifer
CCCGCGTCTCCTGCATCGGCAGGCGGACTCTCAAGCACTGCGCCACCAGGGAAGCCCAGATAAGGACATTTTTATTAAATGTTTAATATAAAAGAGGTTATTTTTAAAAGAATAAGAAACAAAGATGTAAAAAACATAAAACACCACTAAGAAGGGAAATCAGGATAGGCACTGCCCATTTTTATTTATCATTTCCCATTTTAAAAATGGTGTATCGAGAATTCTTAGAGACCCAGGCATATCACGTTACACTGCAGACTTACATAGAGATCTGTCTTAAAGAATCTTACTAATCTTTCATTTTTTATTTCTTTTCACTAATTCATTCTAAAAAATGGGAAGAAGGAGAAGTAAAGGAACTAAAGGGTTTACCTTGTAAATACATTCTTCATATAAACTCTATTTTAAAAGATGTCTTAAAAACATTATGCTCTAAGTGCTTTTTGTCATGCATGCATAGGGATCAAAAAGAATAAGAATTAATATTTACAGTAACAATAAAGAACTTTCTCTCCTCTTAAGCACTATGATTTCCACCAGGTTGATAAACGTATTTATAGAACTAACTTGTTCAAAGATATAATGAAAAACTCTTCTAACATTATTCATAATTGAAACTAATATGGCCCAAGATTAATTTGAGGTAGACAGAATAACTTTATTTCTCTACTACTAAGAGAAAGAAAATACTTGAGGTAATTTCCTGAGGGACAATGTGAAACCTTTTAGCCCAAGTAGGATAGTCATCTAAATGGATACTCACCTTATAATCAAAGTTTTCATTTAAGAAGTTCTTACGAAGTGCATCTGACAGGTACAGAACTGTTGTAATAATAACGCTAGTGATAAAAGAGAATACATTTTAAGTTGGAAACATCACGTTAGTGAAAAACATTTATCAGGCAAGAATAAAGTAACTAAGAAAGAAGAAAACCTTCAGTAAGCCTGTGGAACTATACTAGATAATTCATATTTGAAATAAAAAAGAGAACAGATGCCCAGGAAAATAAAGAAGGAAAAGAAATCCATCACTGAAATGATATGCAGAAAAATCTATGAATTCATATGACTCAGAATTATATTAATATCTTCATGTTTTGTAATTTGTAAATTTCCAAAGCAAAAATGATTTAATAAACCTATAATATTCTATATTTTATTAACATGGAAGAAAGTCAGACTTTTAAAAAATACAGAAAAAGAGATGGAGCCCAGAGATGAAATGGACAAAATGACAGACCATATTGAGTATTCATTAGATATCTTCTCCTGCTCTCTCCCGTTTAAGGTGTTAGGGGGCATGTAAGAGCTATGGAAGTCAGATTCCTTCTCTCATGGTGACAAGATTGCCACTAAAGAAACCATTACAGACTGTGAAATTGTCTATAACACAGTACTAAGCTATGTGAAACTGACAGTGAGTGTGACAGCAATTTAGAGAATGGGGCATCTCTGAGCTGGAGAAATTAGGGAAAGCCTGTCAGAGGGGGCATATATAGTCATATGTATTTTGTTAGGGAGATTAAAAAAGGAAGATTTGGTGAGTATTCTTGGTTAACTCTTGAGTTATCCATTTTGTTTAAAATCTGCTCCTTTTTACAGCTACAAGAGTATATATTCAAAATTGAATGTATTTCCAATTGGTTCATTTAATGTTAGATATAGCATTATATTGAAACAAGATAGGTCACTCCCCAAACCACCCAAAACCAAGCACCAACGTATAAATGATTGATATTTAAAACCTCTTTGGCCTTTTTTAAGATGCATGCATAAGTAAGTGCTTGTGATGTGATGAGACCCCAGCTCTCATTACGGGATTTGTGACAGAAGGATATAGCTGTCTGACCCTATAGGTAAAACAGCATGAAACAAAACAAAACACCCCCACCAACCTCACACCTTGGTTGTCCTACTGGTAAAATATAGATTAGAAGAGCATTTACTAATTACAAGAATATGTATAGTCTTTGAAGAACTTAAATGTTCATTATTGTAATCTGCTGGAAAACTCATTATTATAGTCTCCTTGTGGGGCAGGAGAGGATTAGCGAGGCTAAGGAGTTGGATGGTTGAATGTGGAAGCTCAAGGTAAGAAGAGGAAAGAGAAGAAAATCACCATTTTCATGGGCACTTGCTCTACCATGAGCAAGCACTGTGTTACATACATGTGCCTTTTATATGTCATTTACATCTTTCAGTGAATCATCCTATGAAAATTAAGTATAAGTAAAGCCTATGAGATTGAGAAGTCCTGTGGTTTCTTCTTCCCTCTCAAATGGCAGATATCAACAGTGAACTTCCTATCAGAGACAAATCACCTGCAAGTAACAGGTGTGTAAAGTGGCAATTGTCCAGACACTGGTGAAATCAATAATGGTAACTGATTAAGTTTCCCAAGTAGTTAATTCAAATCTTACTATATGAAACTAAAGCTTACTTGTCAGAAAATGAAATGCTATCAGGCAAGGAAGGGACTCTTTGTCCAGCATCTAGTAGATTGTGGGGCTTCTAAGTTTATTTATTTTTTAAATTAAAAAAAAATTTATTTTATATTGGAGGCTAGTTGACTAAAAATGTTCTGTTAGCTTCTAAGTTGAAAAAAGAAAAATTTGCATCCTTAACAAATGTTCTGCTTTGACATCCAATGGAGAAACACACACAGTCCCACTACATCTGAGTTTTACATCAAAAACCACCTTCTGGCCCACAACTCTAGCTTGGATTGTTGTTCAGAAACAATAACATCTAGTGTTAGTGAAACATGACATATCTGGGATTTGGGTTATTGGGCCCAATGCTCTGGAAAGGAGCCACCAAACTCAATCTTCCAAGTGAGAGAGATTATTCCATGGCAAAGATTACTCACTTGTTATTTATATGCTGGGTCCCAAACACACATACAAAATCCACGGCTTCTTGAACTGTGCTTGCTGGTAAACAATATGGAGCCTCTCTGGCTTTATGAAGGACCCGTAAGTCTCAAGCTGGCCACTCACTGGAATCACTTGGGAGCTTTTTCCTGAATCACAGATGTCAGGATCACACCCCCAGAAATTTAAAAACTGGGCTGGGGTGCAACCTGGACATCAGGATTGGTAACGCTCCCCGAAGAGTCTATGTACACCCAAAACTGAGAAACAGTGCTCTAGACTTTTAAAAGTTAGACAAACTTTCATGGGTACCTGGTAATCTAGTTAAGATGCACATTACGATTCAGCAGGCCTGGGATAGGGCCTGAGGTTCTGCATTCCTAACAAGCTCCAGGAGATGTTAATGCTGTTGATTCACAATCCACCCTTTGAAAAGCAAGGCTCTAGAGAGGTAGGTAGTCAGAAGCACATTCCAAACAACACTGCTTCACATTCTCCTGCCTTCTAGAATTTCAGGCCGATGACTACTGTGGTTCTTTAATGGGTCTTGCATCCTTGCTCTGGATTGAACACCTCACCCTCTTATCAAAGCTGCTTTATCATCAGGCACAAGAGGTACAGGGCACAGGGCCTTTTCAGGGTCTTTGGAAAATATTGAGCCCTGAAAAAGTGTTATGGAATCAAAAACTAAAACTGCAAAATAAAAACTAAAAAAGGGTTCATAACATGTCCACAGAATGCAACATTAGCATTTTCATTAATTGTCTAATTTAATATTCATGCAACTTCTTTTATATTGAAAAAACTAGAGGTTACTTTTTATAACTTAAGAATTCCTAAGTATACAGAAGTACTGAGAAATCATAGGTAATTGGAATTAAACGATTTACTCCATAGGCCAATAATTTAAAAAGCAAACTGTAGAAATTGCTTTTCATTTTGGCATGTGGGTCTATTTAATGTTTGATCTGATGAAGGGTAAGACCTCCAAAAATAAGACTTCTCAGGGCTGGAAAGATCTTAAAATGACTCGACTTCAATTGCTTTTCATTTATGCTCATAACATTCAGCCCAAGTCACAGAGGCAGCTCCCAAAGCTTTTTATGTCTCAGCACTAAGACAGTTTCCTGGCACACAGGTCCCCAAGCCAGCTAAAGGCATATATACATTATCACTCCTTCACTGTAGTGGATACCTGTAGCGTTTAAGGGTTTTCCTTTACTTGTTCTAATTTATCCAAAACCGTGTGGCTCCTTTGGTTTTATTCTTTTACTCATGACTCCGTTTCTGAATATGGGAACATTTTAAATCTCAGCGCTCCAACTCAACAGCTAAGAAAGCCTTTGCAATCTTTTACTACAAACGGTCAAAATACTGATGTCTGCTATAGAAATGCAGACATAAGGATCACTTTTGCCAGCCCTAATCTATGGCACAGCATGATAAATGTGTACATAAAAGAGAAACTGGTGCACAAGAAATCAAAGCTCTTTCTTCAAGTTTTCCAGTTGCCACTTCATTCCTGGCATTTAGAAAGTATTTTTTAAGCAACGCTATCCCTCCTATAGAAACCTCATCTCCTATAAACTGTCCTTTTGAAAACTACTCCAACCTGATAATCTGCTGAAGCAAAAGCCCATCTCCATAAATTATAAATGGATTGAGAGAAGCACCTTTTGGATAAACTGGGCATCAACAAGGCTGATGTTTGTGCACTGAAAAGCTATGGAGATCTAAATTTGGAGTACGGCAATTTCCCTACTTCAGGTACAGTTCCTAAGTTTAAAACTTTTTTGTTAGGTTGAGGAACAAGCAAGCACCACAGAAAGAGTATTTCAAGACAGAAGAGGGCAGAAGAAATCACCACAAAGACATTTAGGGCAGATAAAAATCCTGGACAGCCATCAGGGAAACTGATCTGAGCTAGTGGTCCTCAAATGTCAGTACATGAGCAACACCTGAAGGAAACGTAAGACTTTAGGGCCTCACCAGTGCCTATGGCTTGGTGAGATCACACCAGGGCCCAGCCAGGTGATTCCGATGCACGTGACAGTTCATTCTGAGGTTTGGTGTTACAGATGGAAGAGAAGACAAACAAGGGTTGGAACTTGGAGAGCAATGACATTTGGGGAATTTGTCCTTGTTAAACACTGCATCACCAAGGGCCTAGCCCAGTGTTCGTTGAATGACTATAGCCTCAAACTTGTATTTAAATGTATGCTTTGTGATAATTACTTGCTGTACTAGATAATTCTAAAATGTAAAGCTTGTAGAACTTTTTATACTTTTCTATAAGTATTTTGAAGAAGAGACTGAAATTAAGACAGGCAAAGCTGACGGAAAAGGTACTCCAAGTGCAGAGCACAGAATCCACCAAAATGGGGAAGAAATTAAAGGATCAGTAATTTTGCTTTCGGTGAAGGAAGCATGCAGTGCAGGTGAGGTAAAAAGAATGAACAAGAATTGAAATGGAAGAATTTTAAAAAATTCCTTGACCTCCTCCTCTGGGCAGTATTGGCAAAAAATCACTCATGTAACAAAAGCCTCAGTTTTTCTGACCTATTAGGCTTAAACCCTAATGTATTCTTGCCTTTCCTCATGTATTCATTCTCTCTACCAGCTCCTCACAACTCACCTGGAGATGCAGTGTGCAGGCAATTCTTGTGTAAATATTTGCTATAACTATCAAAGTTTTTGGTACATTCATCTCAGTAATATATAGTTTTGATAAAAATCACTATCTTTCCTCCTGGACAGTAAAAGCGTTTAAAGATAATTACCCTAATAGAAAAACACCACCATCAACAAAAAAACAATAGTACAATGGGTGTTCAACAGATCAGCGACTCTAACATAAAACTTTTCATGGTCAGTATCACATACTCTGTCTTCCTTCCTGTTACTATGGAAAAAGTATCAATGCTCCTAGCTAAGGCCAAGCTTCCTTGTGTGCACTAGATCAGTGCTACTCTGAGTGTGGTGAGCTTCCTTCACTGAGAAGTCTCACCACAAAAAACAACGTCAGATGAACTAAACTGCATGCTTACACAGTTGATTTAGTTTCCAGTGCAAGTCGATGGAGGACAGGTGCCACCCCCTTAGGAAAGCTGACAGACAGGCACAATGAGAAATACTTGATCTCATCCCTATTTGCCTATCCAAGGACAACCATTCCTTCACTTGGGCCTGATTTCTTTAGCACCATCAATATCTCTCTTTTCTGTGCCCTTCCTATCAGTAAACCAACATGCATAATATTCCATATTTAGAAATGAATCCTAGTACTCATATCTCCTTCCAGATATAGCCCCATTTCTCTGCTCCCTTTTACAGCAAAATCTTCTAAAGAGCTGATAATTATTGCTTTCACTTTCTCAATCCCCATCTGTTCGCAAATTCACTCTAATAAGACTTTCATCTCCAACACTCCATGAAACAGCACTTGTCAAGGTCACCAATATCTACACCGCACTGCCAAATCCCAGGGATAATTGTCAGTCTTCATCCTCCAACCTCCCAGCAGCTCTTGATACTCCTTCCTTCATGAAATATTTTCCTCATACGGTATTATACCCTTCTGGTTCTCATCTTACATCACAGGCTACTCCTTTTCAGTCTCTGTTGCTGGTTGCTTCTCAACATCCTGACCTTTGAATGGTTGGCATGTTCCAGGGCCCAGGCTTAAGTAGTCTTCTCTTTTCAATCTGTACTTTCTTCTAGGGTGCTCTCATTCAGTTTGATGGCTTCAAATACTACCCAATGCTAATGACCCTCAAATGTATGTCTCTAGCCTTGACTCCTTCTCTGAGCTCCAGACAAGCATGTCCAGCTTCTTCTCCTACATCTCCACTTGGGTATCTAAGAGCATCTCAAACTTCTGTTCAATACAGGATTCCTCACCGCTCCCATCCCTAACGCTACTCTTCTCTCAGTATCTTCCATCTGAGTGAAAGGTACCACCATTTGTCCTTCTGTTCAGGCCAAAATTCTAAGAGCCATCTTCAAATTTTTTTCTCTCTTGCCCACAGCCAGTCATCTGCAAGTCTTAGCACCTCTGTCTTCAGAATCGATCTTCTCACTACCTTCATTGCAATCCACCTATTCAAGCCATCATCATCTCTTACCTGGACTGCTGTTATTAAGCTCCTAACTGGTCCTTCCTGGTTTCTCTCTTGTCTCTCTACCCCCTAATATCTGGACCCTGTCTTCTTCCAACCTCATTTTTACCGGTTCCTTCCTTCCTGACATTTCTGCCACACAAGTCTTTCAGCTCCTTGAATGTGCCATCTTCACTCTGACCACAGGGCCTTTGTATATGCTATTCCTGCT
>NW_006797597.1:254032-292255 GCF_000442215.2 Lipotes vexillifer
CTGCTGACAAGAACAGTCTTCCTTTGCTATCTGCCTGTTAACTCCTGCTTTAGATTTCAGCTCAACTTTCACTCCTTCAAAAAAACCCCTCCTATCCTAGTCCAGAACAAAGTTCCTTTCATAACGCCTCCCATAGAACTGTGCTTTTTATCTCTATGACATTTATTTTTACACGTTAGGCACTGGAAAATATGTACTGAATGAATGAGTCAGTGAATGAATGGATGACCTTCCCTAAGAATCTCTGATTCAATAAATCACTTATTTGCTACACAGATCTCATTTGAACGCAAAACTGGTGAAGGCAGTAATCAGCTAAACAATTCAGTGTTTGGTGGGGAAAAAAACACACACAAAAAAGTATATGTTTGAAGCCAGATGCACACAAGATAAACAAAATAAGGGCCTGAAATTTCAGCTGCAGGGCCAGGGAGTTTTTACTCTTCTCTGTAAGTAAGTCTGTTACAAGATTTATCTCCTTGAAAATATGTATAAAGCTGTAACTTTATTTTTGTACTGTATTTTGCAATGTGTATGGAAGGGGGTGGAGAGAAGCTTGTCTCAAAGTGTCCTGTATTTTTGGTACTTAATTTTCATCTCCCTTATGTTCTCTTTCTCAGATTGAGCAGTTGTCCTCATCCTACCAAGAAATTACAGTGGACAGGCACAATAGAGCTTTGCAAGCAGGCAGAAGTCAAGTTTCTTATCCTTGTGAAATTTAGCCTGGACGCACTTACTACATTACACAATGTGAGACATTCAGGTAGAAATAAACAAAAGACCATACTAATCGCCAGGTGTCTGTAGTCACAGCTTTTGGCAGGACTTCACATAAAGCAGAGAAGCTACAGGATTTGGGACAGCACAGTTGACGGGAGAGAGTTAAGGGCATTTAACTGACTTGAAAACACAGGAAGAAAGGACCAGCACATAAAATAACATATTTTGCAGGATAAGCTATTCAGCTGAGTTCAAGTGTAGGGCAATGGTGACTTCTCGGCCAGTTACTATAAATTTGACACGTATTAAGCAAACAAGTGGGTAGTAAAAGTGGGAGTTCAGGTTGAAATGCCTCTTTGAGGGGCCCTTATCAAATATTTGTCTAAGAAAGTTAGTATCATGGAAGAAAGGTGGTCAACTTCAGGACCTAGATCTAGCTTCTGCAACTTGCTTCTATACAGTTTAACAAAGTAAAAACTTTTTCTTTCTGGTGTGTGCTCTTTAACATATTTAAAATGTCTTTAACATCTTTCAGAAATTTATTTTTCTACCAATATTATTGAGGTTAATATTTTTTACAGGTAAGGCACAAATAGCTAAAGGCTTATCTCTGAACTACACTGCATTTATAGCACAAGAAAGATCCCACAGGCTTTCATAATTTGAATGGGAAATGGCTATGGCAGTTAAATGAGGAGAGGAGAGGGAAACTGAACAGCAAAGAGCAGGTGGTCTGTTCCAACTTGGCAGGTGCTTTACCAGGCCCTGGGGTCCTGTCTGTGAATTAGGTTGGATCTGCCACAGCCCGTCATCGCCAGTGGAAAAGTAGTGCCAGATTCCTATCAGCACTGACTTGGGTGGCAATGGAAAGATGTTATTGCATTCAGCAAACGCTTATGGCCTTTTTTCTTGGGTTTGCTATGGGACTAATCTTCTGTTTAAATGCATTACACAGAGCTCATCTCTAACAAAATCATGTTCCTATTTGGTTAACATTATAGATGAAAATCTTGAACATCATATGTTTACTTAAAAACAGAATCTAGACTTCCAAGTCTTCTACCCACTCATGTGACAATAAAGTCTTCCTAAATGGAGTAGAGATTTTTAGGTGGGGCAGAGCGTGATGGCATTTCATATCAAAAGCCACATGGTTGCCATGGTTTTCAGAAGCTCAAGCACCGCCTTTGTACAAAAGGAACAAAATGCTAAATTTACTTTCTGTTTGAATTTCTGCCACTGAAAATTCTTTTTTTTTTAATAACAGCTGCTGGTTTCCTTTCAATTTAATTAATTAATTAACTTATTGGCTATGTTGGGTCTTTGCTGCTGCGCGTGCGTGGGCTTTCTCTAGTTGCAGCGAGTGGGGGTACTCTTCATTGCAGTGTGCGGGCTTCTCATTGCAGTGGCTTCTGTTGTTGTGGAGCATGGGCTCTAGGTGTGCGGGCTTCAGTAGTTGTGGCTCGCGGGCTCTAGAGCACAGGCTCAGTAGTTGTGGCTCGCGGGCTCTAGAGCACAGGCTCAGTAGTTGTGGCTTGCGGGCTCTAGAGCGCAGGCTCAGTAGTTGTGGAGCATGGGCTTAGTTGCTCCGCAGCATGTGGGATCTTCCCGGAACAGGGCTCGAACCCTTGTCCCCTGCATTGGCAGGCGGATTCTTAACCACTGCACCACCAGGGAAGTCCCCCACTGAAAATTCTAATTCAACTCAAAATATCCCTCTGCACACAGGGCAGGCAGAATGGCCAAATGATGATGCTGTATGATGATGATGTCAGCAGCCTGGACCCCTTCCCATGTGGCTACTTGGACCACTCCATAGCCCTTGCCAGGTACACGGAATATTTGCTCTTTGGTAATAAGGCCAGATACATGACCAACGGCTCCCACTTAGATCTGTAGCATCTGGACATCCAGATGAAGAGATATTTGATTCTACTCACAGATATCAAACTAAATATGCTAAACTCTAAAGAGAGCTATTTCAGGAGTCTCAATTAGTCTTCAAAATGGAAAAGCTGTTTCTGTACTTATGTAAAATATAATATCCCATATTATACTGTTTGTTACTTCACGAAGTTTTTAACATAGCATTTTAACACCTCCCCGTTTATAAATGTATACTGCAGCAGAAGCCATATTAGGCATATCTAATCAAAATCAAACCCTATTTTCCTGAGGCTGTTACCACCATCATATCTGGGCATCTGGGGAGGACATGCAGCGTCCTTGGCCTATGAATAGATACCTGGAGAATCTAACCTTCACCCTAAGCATGGGAGTGTTGGGGATGGGAGAAAAGGAAAAAGGAGAGGCAGGCATATGTGGGCTTGAAGGAAAGAATGCTTATGAAATAGGGTGAACTACAAGGGTGGAGATCAGGCCACTTTCCTAAAAAAACTTCATTTTCATTTTGTATCCTGAGATACTAGAGGCAAGAAGGGTGACAGCAGATAAATCCATGACACTGTGCCCTCCAGGAACAGCTCCTGCCATGCTGACCATCACCTACTCTCCTTTCCTGACTCCTATTCATCCAAGTATTGACCTCAGATCATTCCACCTCCCCCACCCCCCGATAGGCTTAATACAAGCTAATCTAATCAACTCTCAGAGATTCACTTTTACATCAATAACTTCCCATATGTCTGTATCTAGTTCTGAACTTCCTTCAGAGCACTATTTCAGCCTTCTGCTGGTCACATTTCTCAGGTGTATAACAGGATCTTCATTCTTCATGTGTCCCACTCAAGGGTCATATCTTATTCCCAGTGCTCAGTACATGGGAGATGCTTAATGGATTCTGCTGAGTTAAAATGAATTAAGAAAGATCAGAAACAACTCAAGTGTCCAGCGACAGGGCTGGTTAAATAAACTATGGTACATCTAGTTAATAGAATATTATACAGCTACAAAAGAAAAAGAAACCATAAATGAATGAGGAGCTTTCTATGTGTTGATTTGGAAAGACTGCCAGGATTTTTAAGTGAAAGAGAGATGTGCAAGAGAGTTTATCTATTGTGCTACCTGCTAGGCCCTGCATAAAGGAACAATGGAAGGACATGTAAGAAACTAATAAAAGTGGTTATTTCAGGCTGGGGGTAGGTGATAAATAAGGCAATGGGAGGGGGACTTCTCAAGGCATACTCTGTTATACTGTTTGATTTTCAACTATGTTAATAGATTACCTATTTAAAACAAATAGTAATCATTAAAAAAAAATAAACAAGCAAAAAACCAAAAAATGAGTGAGAAATTAATTCAGAGGCAAAGAAAAAGAACTCCAGGATTTGGAGATTTCAAACTTGAGATCAAAGTGAAAAGACTGTTTTGCAGTCTCCTCTCCCCCTATGCAATGAGCTGCAATTATTATCCATGTAAATGTCTTACTTGTTAGCCACCAAGCGCATGACAGTCCAGTCCTTTGGAAACATCTCTGGGCGTATCAATATTCGGAACACAGTAAATATCTGCAGTAGGAAATCCTTGGATAAGGAGGAAAGAGACAATTTTACTGAGTTATTATAACTGTCAACACACACACACACACAGTGCTGTTGTTACCATTTCCAAAGCAATTACAGAGAAGGGAGCCCTACTCCAATAGTTTACCCAGGAGAGGGAATCATTACCCTTCCCATTCTTAGCACCCAGCTGGTTTGCTACCCTTCCCAAATGTTCCTTTTTCCTTCTCTTTCTCATGCACAGTGGAAATGACTTTTGGTTTTTCTTCACAAGCTCCAAAAATGTAGGTTTTAGAAATAAAATGGAAAACTAATTAACAGAAGATTAGCAGGGAAATATATTTTCTTTCTTCTATTACAGTGTCCTAAACTTCAGAACTTTTCAACTCAAGAGAACTGTAAATGGTCCTGGTTCGATTCTGCTTTTCTTTAAGTGGGTGTCAAAATTTAGAAATGTTTTGCTTAAGATGATTTTATGTTCATTAAAAAGCATCTTAGGGCCTCCCTGGTGGCGCAGTGGTTGGGAGTCCGCCTGCCGATGCAGGGGATGCGGGTTCGTGTCCCGGTCCGGGAGGATCCCGCATGCCGCAGAGCGGCTGGGCCCGTGAGCCATGGCCGCTGAGCTTGCGCGTCCGGCAACGGGAAAGGCCATGACAGTGAGAGGCCCACATATCGCAAAAAAAAAAAAAAAAAAAAAAAAGCATCTTAAGCAAAAATCCCATGTTTCTTAGACGGCATTCTGAAGATGCAGTATTAACGGGATGCATGCAGGTTTATAGAATCTGAGGGTCCTATGCAGAATAAATAGAAATAATGGATGTGCGCTAAGCTGAGCCCAGTGACAAGTCCTTAGAAGCTAAGAGAGTGTCAAGGTATTCTTCACAGAGATGCCATACCAGGGGGAGTGGTATTTACGGAGATGTTATCTTTAAACAGATCACCTGGAAACACTCTTCACAAGAAGCTATTGTCAGGCATGGAAATATTTCTTAAAACGTTACAAGAGATAGTTTCAAAGTGCTGGAGCACATTATACTTAACAAGGAATCAAGAAGATAACATACCGCAGGTAATGAATAAAATGGAGCTCGCCCTACTCAAAAAGAGATTGGCTCAATCTAGCTATCATTTACATTTATTTACTAGAAAACTTAAATTTTTTTTTGTAACTTAAGTACTGCTAGGAAAATATATTTAACAATCTGATTGAAGGCAACAGTATGGTTTTGCTTAGAAAAAACACCCCAAACACATGAGTTTTATTTATCAAACCCGACAATACATTATGTTAAACACGGAAGCTGCTTGAACATAAGATTACGATTGTTACTCATACCATTAGAAGACAGAAAGATAGAATCTAGAAAACTAAGAAACAGGTGGGAGCTGTGTGTGTGTGTGTTTACATATTCTAACAGCTTTGATCAAACCCATAAATATTTTGACAAGAATTTATTTTAGCTTCTTTGGCTTCAGCACACATACGTTGATGTGTAGTACGTGCCATGTGGAAACATGCCCAATAGGTCATCTTTCTTTAAATGGCCAGACGGATCCTCCCTGTGTTGTCAGAATCACCAGTTTCCCAAATGTATTCTACTACGGGTCAGATAATTTTGGGAAACACCTCCCATTCTAGCCCTCCCTTGGGATAGGAGGTCATTAGCTCACTAAAACTGTGAGAAGCCCTTTTTAATGTATTTCTAAAACTTATTCCAAACGGTTTTCCGGTTGATTCTTTTGAGTTTCCCAGACATGAACACATATAATCCCTGAGAAAAATGATGTTTGCATTTACCTTTCAAAGTGTTACAGCTCACTTTACTTTCCTGTCTTGTTGCATTTGCTTAGATAGATATTAAAGAAAAAAATCATGAAGGTGGTGAGTTGCTTGTTTTTTCACAGTCTACAAGTACTTAGGAATAGTTTAAATAAATTCTAAAATACTGATGTTTCATCTTTTCTCCTCCAATCTTTTAACGGAATTGGAAATTGGAGGCAGCACCCTTTGCGGGGGGAAATAGGAGAGTGTGATGTCCATTGCACTGAGAAAAAAATTGGCTGAAAAATTGGCGGCAGGAAGCAAGATATCTATCTTCTGGGCTAGCAACTTGGATCATTCTTTTGTAGTGCAGGGGACAAAGGTGACGTTATTCCAGGTATACGAGCGGAGACAGACAACCTGTTTCTGTACTGTCTCATTTTCTTTTTCCCATTTATCTCACAAAATATAATAAAAGGCGTGCCAGCATGGGACCTTGTGCCAATGCTTATGTATTGACATCAACCTTTTTTCCCCGAAGAAAACTTTTCAGTGTCTCAAGTAGGTTTCTAAGCTTCATTTACCTTTACAGAACCAAGGACATTCATCTGTAGAAACCTTACAATGAAAATAAAAGAACATTATACTGAGAATCAGGAAATCTAGATTGTAATCCTGCCTCTGTCATTAACTGGCTCAGTGACCTTTTCAATTTATTTAACCTTTCTGGAACTGAGCTCTGAGGCTTTATGATGCAGGGGCTTTAAGGTCCCTTGTAGTTAGAGAAGATTAAAAATAATTAATATGATCACGTATCTATTCATACAGTATGCAAACATGTTTCTTATTTCTCAACTGTAGGCTAATGTTTTAGCAGATGGTAACACAAACACCTTCCACTGTGGTACTTACATGTAATTTAGTTCAGCAAGTATTTCTTGTCAGCTGCCATGAGACAGGTTACATTTCAAACTCAGTTCCAATGTTTTAAAGCACTAAGACCTGAATGCTAGATTTAGCATCCCCTCCCTTCCCTCCCCCAATACAATGGTATTTCCTTGTCTGTTCTGAGTACTTTTCAGCTCTGATTATTTCACTAAACGAGAACTTCTGCATAGATATGTGAAATTATTTTGCACACATAACGATAACTAAATAACAGATTTTTTTTATAATCTAGAAAAAGAACACTGCTGTAATAATACTCCTGTTTGGACAGCACACAGAAATAAGTGTTTCATATGCCATCATTTCAAAATTGGCCGCCTGGGAGCAGTTTCTTTTCTGTTTGTTTACTTCAAATAGCACAACATGGTTACTTAACTGTATTCCCGGTAATTATTCAAATAAGGGTTCAAAATAAAAAAAGACAGGGAGGTGTTACTTTACAGAAACACTTCTTCTGCAGTGTAAAAGGTTCAAGTAAGAACGTTCATATGAAAACCTTCAAAAACAATAAAAAGTCTCACATTCAAATAGAAAAGAAAGCCGGAGCAGTTGTTATGATGTTACATTATCATTAACACTTATTCATTTATAAATATCGGGTCCTTTAATATGTGCCGGGCACTGTGTAAGATGCTGGGGACACCTAGTGGGGTAAACTATACTCTTTCATTTATTCATGCAATAATATTTCTGGAGTGCCTGCAACATGCCACACCAGAGTTAAGTTAGTTGAATGTGACCTTTGCCTTCCTGGAGCTCAGAGTTCTGTGGGAGAGACGAATGCTAATCTATTTACGCACGTGGTACAAACTAGGATACATCTGAGGGCCAGGTATTCCACACAGAGGGAAGGGCACCTCCAAGCCTCAGACTCAAGACAGAGCTTGCCCAGGCTGCAAAGGGGAGTGGCAAGAAATGGGGCTGGTAGGTAAGTAGGGATAAATAAAAGATGGATAGGGACTTCCCTGGCCGTCCAGTGGTTAAGACTCACGCATTCCAATGCAGGGGGCGGGGGTTCGATACCTGGGTGGGGAACTAAGATCTCACATGCCTTGTGGCACAGCCAAAAATTAAAAAAAAAATTAAAAAAAAGATGGATAGATAAATAGAAAGATAATGATAAATAGGGACCAATCAAAGGTAAATAAATAAATACAAGATAAATAGATCTCATACCTTTTCCCTGGTAAGCAGTTTGGAAATTTATCCTGAGGGTGATGTGGAGACACTGAGGGGCTTTATGCAGACATGTAAGAGGATCAAATTCTGGTTTTACAAAGATTTTCTGACTACAATATATAACACATTGTTTTGTGTTTACATGTACTATAGTATCAGAATAGCACAGATAGAAATCAGGTGTATGAAACAGAACTGGGGAGGCACAGAAGGAGGCCTTTTGAGATCATGAAACTTGAGTTAAGAGATTTGGGAAAAAAGCATCATGAGGTACGAAGACAGCCCGGGACACTGTCTCCTTATGTCAAGAGCAATGAATGGGACAGAGCCTTCTAGATACACATTTCCTTTACTTATGATTTAGACTATAGTCAATCTTATTTTAAAATTTTGCCACAAATTTCAAATGTGTAACACCCTTGATGCAAGGTCTGAATTCAGTTAAAGACTGTTAATAATCGTTATCACATTGAAACTAATATCCTTAAAATTGACTATTTAAGTACATCATGCAAAAATAACTCTCAAATCATCCTCAATCCTCAAGAACTATAGAACTATTTTTCTGTAATAAAATAAAGACTATAAGTTGAAATAACTGTATGGAAAAAGATGGCTTCTGAAGCAAGCAGACATTTATTATGAGGGTTGATTCATTCAACAAAGATTTAATGTTCCAGGCTCTGTGCTTAGGACACAAAGACAGAGCCCCTACTCTCAGAGAGCCCACAGTCATCAAGAATACAAGGAAACAACAACAAATAATACAAATAATACAACAACAAATAATAACATTGTTGCACATGCTGTCACAGAGGGGGACTGTAGTCTATGAAGGCTTCCTTTAAAAAAAGTGATACCTGGGCGGGATTTTACAGCAGGAGCTGAAATCAGGGAAGGGATTAACGGGGTACAAATTAGGCAATGGAAGTGAGGTGTGGTGGAATAGGCATTTCAGGCAGACAAAAAAAAAAAAAATAAGATCCAGAGGAATTAAAAATTATCTGTATGGTTTGCTAGGAATATACAAGTAATCGTAGTAATCTTAAGTGACTGGAATGAAAGGTATTTGGAAAGGGATGGAGGACAACGAGGATGGAAGGTAGACTGAAGATAAGGAAGACTTGACGAAAAGACTGGACTTTGTCCTGCAGTTAATGTAAAGTCCTCAGAGTTTTAAAGTTGGCTTGAGACTTGATCAGATATGATTGTTGAAAGCAAGTGGGCCAGTATAAGGGAGACAATGAAAGGTAATAATAATGCTGTACATAACTTCCAGAACATGTACACTGTCAGGCTTAGAGCAAGATCACCACAGTTCTATATGAAAAGTCACAATCAACAAAAAACAGGAGTCTTACTGCTCTCTATATACATAAAATGCCAGGGATATGGCCCCAGTAGAAGGTAGGTGTATAATAAAACATTACTGACTACAGACGAAGGGAAAAAAAACCCTAATCACTACTTAGTTTTTGCTTTTGTTCATTTCTAAAATAATGGCATGTTCTAGAGATGGAAGGAAACAATGCAGAGGACCAGCGCTCAGGTCCGCGCTCCTACACACTTCAGGTGACGCTGTGACTCACAAGTACTTGAGGACCAAGCAGAAGAAATGGCCTACTGTTCACGATGCTGGAAGCCACTCCAACAGTAACCCTGGAGACACCCAGGTTCTCCAAGCAAGAATGAAGTTTAAAACTGCACTAGGCTTAGCAGATACTTGAGAGTTACAGACTTTCAATCTTCATTTTGATTTAGAGACCCATGGGGAAATGCTAGGCCAAATCTCTCTTTGAATTGATAAGAAGAGAAAAAAAGCAGTGATGCTAGGAAGAAAGAACCACCAAAAAAAGATTAATTTGAAAATCTCAATATATAATTTATCAGTATCAATTAAGATTAAAATGTATATATCCCATGATCCAACAGTTCTACTTCCAGAAATTCATTCTACAGCAATAAGGGCACAAATCCATAGAGATATATGTATCAAGATGTACACCACAGGATCCTTTCTAATGGCAAAAATCAGAAACATCCTGAATGCCCACTAAAAGGGAAATAATTATGGATCATCATATAATGAGATTCAGAAGAATGAATAATGTACTGGGCTATATAATGCCCATGGTATATTACTGTGTGAAAAGACGTGCAACCAGTATGAACAGTATGATTCCATTAAAAAATGCGGATGCAGCATAGAAAATAGTCTATGAGGATACACCCCTATGTGTTAACAGCAACTATCTCTGGGGAACAGAATCATGTGTGTGGAGGAAAAGAGGACATACGCTTTACTTTAAACCAATAGGGTTATGTGGGATTTTTAGTGTCTAATCCCAATAACAGTTATCATTTTTCATTAATATCACTCTATTAAGTTGTACCTTTCCTTACTGATCATTCCCTTATTTACTCAATTTCTAACCTAAATGTAGATACAAAAAAATCCCCCCCCCCAATCCCAAACTCTCCCTCTGCCAATTTAGCCTTTTTAGACGTCCTCACTTTATGACTAGAACTCTACCTCATTACTTTTAAAGAGCTGACGAAGGAAATGTTATACAATTTGATAGCAAAGATTTTCGTTTAGGAAAGTTTATTGAAGTGTAGGCAAAAGCTGAGTTTAGCTGCCTGAGCAAAGAACTGAGACGTTAATAGAATTCCTAGCCCTCGCAATTACTTGGGAATGATGATAGTATCAATCTTCATCACAGGGGGTAGTGAAATGAGATACTGCAAGAAAAGAGTTTAGTGCTGCATATGCCTCATGGCTGAGGGAGTGGGGCTGGGGAGGTACTACGTAACTGTTAGCCATTATCACTCTTGTTGCTTATACATATCACACTCATTTACAACTTATGATTTAGATGCCCCGATAACATTAAGGCATTAACAGAGATCGTTTTATTAGTCTTGATATTCCCAACATCTAGCCAAGGTGCTCAACAAATGTTTACTGAGTCAAGCAACTGACATAATAAAATAATAATAGTGCCTACCTCATGGGGTTCTTTTCAGGATTAAATGAGTTAATATTAATCAGACTCTTAGAACAATGCCTTACGTGTACTAAGTTCTATATAAATGTCTGCTGTTTGAGGTCGTCAGTTCCTTTACCACAATACGCAAATCCCACAGTCCTCTAAGATTTTTGGTTTTATAATACATTTGGCAGCAAAACCTTACCCAAACTACTCATAGTCTTTATTTATCCCACCTAGAGCGAATATTTTATTTAGCTGCAGAAACACTGAGATGTTTGATTATACAGTTGACCCTTGAACAACATGGGTTTGGACTGTGCAGGTTCACTTATACAAAGATTTTTTTCAATAGTAAATACTACAGTACTACACGATCTGCAGTTGGTTGAATCCGTGGATGCAGAGCCATGGATGTGGAGGAAACATGGATAGAGAGGAACCACGTGTACAGAGGGCTGACGCTAGGCTATATGTGGATTTTCAACTACACATAGTTTAAGGGTCAGCTGTAGTTGCTACCCCCAATTCTACTGGAGGTGCTATATGATACTATACAGTATATGTGCCATATTATTTTTCTGAAATCTCAAAAATTCTGATTCCTGAAATACATTTGGTAGAAGGACTTCAGACAAGGGACTAGAGATCAGTGCTATCATCTTTAGAAAATCTTGTAACAGATTTCAGTAGCATAAATACGAATACTTGACTTTGAAGAAAATTGAGAACAGGAAAACTTTACTTGTTAAAAGGTGGTATCTGAACTTTTAAAATACAGATTAAAACCAGTTGACTAATTAACCTTTAGTAAAATAAATGCCCTCCAGTCTGCCTTCACTCCAGTTATCCCCCTTCTATTCTTACACTGGGGAAGGTGTCCTTCGGTCCTTCCTCCCAGTCAAGGCTAATTAGGTCCCTCCTGCTGCTTTCTTAGAGACCTCCCCCTGTGAGTTAGGACCTCTTTTGTCTTCAGTGTCTCCCTCTCCACCAGCTCTGATCATTTTTATTTAAATATGTTTCAGTCTCCTCCAAGATAAATATTCCTCTGACATCCCAAGTTCTCCTTCAGTAGACACCTTATACTCCTCTTCTTGAAACACTGTCTACATCCACTATATCTTTTTCTTTTTTTTTTTTTTTCAATTCCTCAGTCCATGATATCTTGGCCTCTACCCTCACCAATGCATTGAAAATGCTCAAGTTCACCAAACATTTGATAATTCAATAGTGCAAACCAGACAGGTCTTTCTTAACACAAATGTGATCATGTCTGTCCCTTCTTAAAACCCTCCATAGTTTTCCAATGTCCTCAAAATAAAGTCTATGCACATTCACAGAGCCTTATGTCTTACATCTCTCTTCCTCACACTGTACAGTCGGTCTATTAATCTACAAATGTTGCCTGATTGCCTACAGCATGCTAGGCAAGTTCTGGGATCTGAGGATACAGCAGTGAACCAGCCGTCGTTTCAGACATCAAGAAGTTTATGACCTAGTAGCTAGGAGTTGGGGATACACATAAACAAATAAACAAAAATATTCCAGATTCTAATAACCGTTATAAAGATGGAATGGCAGCTGTGGTATGTCAGTTAGGATATTCAGGTGATGTTTTAGTTGAGAGATCTGAATGTCTCAGCCAAAGATGGACAGCACACTCCCATCCAGCTCTCAGCTGAGACCTCCCTTGGGGAGTTTTCCTCTAGCCTTGAGTTGGGGCTGGCAGCAATTCCTAGATGCTCCAAAGCACTGTGTGCTTACTCTGTGTCTCCACCACTCTCATTTGCCTATGTTACTGCCCATTACCAGTTTGAATCTTCCCCCTATAGGAACTGGCCTTTTTGTTTCTGGTTACATAATGATGCTGGTAGCACTTGGCACGTCTGAATTGCTCAATCTGAAGGACAGATAGAGTAATTAATATTGTTAAAAAAATTTCCTTGGCCTGAAGGCCCAGGTTTTTTTCTTATTTTTTTTAGGCCCGGCTACTTTGAAGTGGGAAACATGTGTCCCTTGAAAAGGTGTGTGGCTGACTGAAATGAGGGAAAGCCACATAAAACACTTTATTCATTACTTTCATTTGCTTTATTATTGTTAATATGACTATTAAAGCATAAAACTCAATACCTAGATTAAACAAATCATGTTTTTCAACTTATGCTTTTCTACTATTTTTTTCTCATTCCCAGGACCTGTGAAAATATGTAATTTTTCCTATGTGAAATTTTGAAATATGAAGTCATAGACTTCTTGAGTAAAACCTAATGGTTCCTCGGCTGTGTTAAATATTCAACTTGTGATGAAAATTAATAACTGCACAATTATTTTCCTTTTTAACCATATGGGTTTCTGTATGTAAGTGGGTAAGTTCTAAGATCTTTATCCATTTTTAATTCTAAACTCAAGATTAAATATAAGCATGAAAAACATGATATTTTCAGGCTTGGGCATATGCTAATCAACTGTCAGATAGATTACATCTGCCCAAACCTATTCTTTGTTTCATATGACTCAGCTTGTCAACAGATCCAAGGTAACTGAAAGATTCTTCTGAGATGATACAACAGTTAAAAGTCAAAGATAAGTGATCCCTATGCGTTATCTATATTGAAAAAAATCTAGAAATCTTCCTCTAAGGCACTATGAAGGCTTGTAATCATTCAAATGTTACACTGTGACTATAACCACTGTCTTATAATTCTCCATCCCCAAGTGATAGGGATAGAGTAGGATAATTAAATAGTTTGTTTAGCAATCCCACTAGGGAAGGGAATTTTAAGCAAGTCTGGGAGACTGTTGTAAGCTAATGACCACTCAACAAAATAATCCAGTAACCTAGCAACAATCTATACTACCTTTTAGGAAGAGCAGGTGCATTCAAGGGCCAGGCACACTCAAGCCACAAGTCCTGATAGTTAAAACACAAGACAGTAGGTATGGGATCGGAATCATGTTACACGAAGTCAGGGAATTAATGGTCCTTGAAGAGTAGCATTCTGCATGTAGCCAAGACAGGAATATAGGTGAAAGGGGAAAGAAACCAGGTGAAGGGGGACATTATACCAAAATCTGAGATGAACTACCATATTTAAGTATATGTTAATACCCTTTTGCCAGTACACATATGATTTAAATAGCGCCATGACAGTCCGGTTAGACCATAGAGGGTCAAAGGAGGAACAAATGATGTAAGCCTTGACATCTACCCAAAAATGAGGAAGAAGGTCGTCTTCTCCCCTCCCCACTTTTTCTTTGATTATCAAAGTGCAGCCCTCTTTGTTCTTGGGGCCATGCTCCCTTGCTGGCCTGCTTCTATCTCTCACAAGCATCCTATGCTAATAAACTCACTCTTTGCCTCATGCTGACTTCTTTCTCTTCTGAGACAAAAGAACCTGAGCTTCAGTAAGTCCTGATACCAGGTGAGTAGTTTCAATTAAAAGACAGTGGGTTCAAATGTAAAACAGATAGCTAGTGGGAAGCAGCCACATAGCACAGGGAGATCAGCTCGGTGCTTTGTGACCGCCTGGAGGGGAGGGATAGGGGGGGTGGGAAGGAGGGAGACGCAAGAGGGAAGAGATATGGGAACATATGTATATGTATAAGTGATTCACTTTGTTATAAAGCAGAAACTAACACACCATTGTAAAGCAATTATACTCCAATAAAGTTGTTAAAAAAAAAAAAAAAGACAGTGGGTTCAAGTCCCCTCCTAGGTCAGAGACGGTGCATTTAAGTCCCAATCTGTGGGTGACTTGGGTTCAAGTCCCAGACCGTGGGTTCGAGTCCCAATCTGAGTTTTGGCTGGGTTCAAGTCCCATCCGAGAAAGAGTATGGTTTCACCAGCAGTTAAGTGACCCTTCCATTTTGATGGTTTATGTATGAAGCTGTCTAGAAACTGAAGCGATGGAAGAGAAATAAAAGTAAATATGGACAGAAGATAGGTCATTCCTGTGACTGAGGACAATCAGCTTCTAAGATTTTAGTGAACATCATGAAGGAAGCATGATGTTCACTAAAGTTAAAGTCACCTAAATCTTAACAAAGATTGGATTTTTACAAACCCAGCATCAATATCTTCCATTTAATGTCACTGTCAGAGTAGCACAGCAAATTGATTAGACCAAAGCCCACAGAGAATGGCAAATACAGCTCTGCCTCCCTAGTCAGAATGTTGTAGCCAGAACTTCTCACTGTTTTTAGAGGGATGAAATCAGCTAATATGGTAACACATACTCCCTTACCTGCTATTAAGGCAATATTTCTAAGTCCTGAAATCAGCTAACATAGTAATACATACTCCCTTATCTGCTATTAAGGCAATATTTCTAAGTCCACTTAACTAGACTCAGTCTATTTGCTTTTGTCTCATTAGTTCTGTTATTCTGTTTCTAGGTTACTGGACTTTGATGGCAGGCATTTCAAATCCTATATGCTTGTCCAAAATAAGAATTAATTGCCTGGCTTGAGTATAGAAATTTTAAAGAATCAAGACAGAAGAGCAAATCTGTGGATAAATCTGATAAAAAACAGAATTTAATGGAATCAGGTAAAGCAATTGTCAAAAACCCATCTGAACGATGATGAATAAGAACAAGAGAAACTAAAAAGATATATTAGACACTTTAAAAAATGCCACTTACCCTTAGTTCTTCTTTCGTATTGAAACTATCAAGAAGCTGTTGATAATGTCTATCTGTCATTTGCCGTAACAGGGACAGGAGACAAGCAACAAACTCCCCCTAATAGAAAAAAAAAAGGAAGCATGTTTTTTAGTAAGTACATAAAAAAGCATCAGTAACTTACCTTCAACTGATCTCAAATAGAACACTTGAAAAGAAAACCCACTATGATCCAAATTTACCCTATGATGTTGTCTTAATCTAAATTAACCATAATATTACAAATTTCTCCCTGTATAAATTACCATTTACTTGGTACACATGCATTTTAAAAGTTAGAGTGGGGACTTCCCTGGTGGCACAGTGGTTAAGAATCCGCCTGCCAATGCAGGGGACATGGGTTCAATCCCTGGTCCAGGAAGAGCCCACATGCCGTGGAGCAACTAAGCCCGTGTGCCACAACTACTGAGCCTGCACTCTAGAGCCTGCAAGCCACAACTGCTGAGCCTGCATGCCACAACTACTGAAGCCCGCGTGCCGAAACTACTGAGCTCGTGCGCCTAGAGCCCATGCTCTGCAACAAGAGAAGCCACCGCAATGAGAAGCCCGCGCACCACAACAAAGAGTAGCCCCCGCTCACCACAACTAGAGAAAGCCCGCACGCAGCAACGAAGACCCAACGCAGTCAAAAATAAATAAATAAATAAATACATAATGAAAAAATAAAATTTAGAGCAGATTTTTTTTTAACTTGGGTGGAAGCTTTTCAGTAGGGAAGTAACTCCACACACCTAAAGAAGATAAGGTACTGAGGCTCCTGACCATTTATTAAGCATTTACTATTTCTTCGTTCATTATACTGTTTGAGCCTCATATCAGTGTTATAAGGTAGGGGGTATAATACTAATTTTTTTTTTTTTTTGAAGTATAGTTGATTTACAACATTGTGTTAATTTCTGCTGTACAGCACAGGGAATGCTAATTTAAAGAAAGTGAAATGTAGGTTTGGTGGGCTAAAAGACTTTCCCAAAGTCACACAGCTAGAAACTGGCATATCTGTAGTTATTCCTGGGGTTTTCTACTCCAAAGCTCTTCCCGTACCTTCATGCTCCATTTTTGAATTCACATGACCTTCTCCAGTTCATCAGAGTGTTCATCTGCTGACTTGTTGGGTGTCGAAAAAGCCATACATTGCATAATGTTGGTTTCAATCTCCTTTTAAGAACAGTTTATTTTTTTAAAATTTATTTTATTAAAGTCTAGTTGATTTACAATGTTGTGTTAATTTCTGTTGTACAGTAAAATGATTCTGTAATACACAACATATATATACACACTTTTTCATATTCTTTTCCATTATGGTTTATCATAGGATATTGAATATAGTTCCCTGTGTTACACGGTAGGACCTTGTTTATCCATCCTGTATATACTAGTTTGCATCTGCTAACCCCAAACTCCCAACCCACCCCTCCCCCATCTCCCCTACCCCTTGGCAAATCACAAGTCTAAGAACAGTTTAAGTTAACTGTGATCCTTTTGTGCTTGGGTGCTATGTGATTGACTCCTACAAAGTCCAAATCTTAAAAATTAATAATGAAAAAGAAAAAATATATATAGCATCCATAGATTTGAAGACTTATAAAATTGCTATCACTTGCATTTCCTGATGCATTTCTAACTTAAAATATATGTTTTCAATGCAAACTTTTTTGCTCAGCAAAGAATTTATTTACTTTTAGTTACATTTAAAACAATACAAGCACAACAGGAGAAGTAATCAGTGGTAACTGACTGTGGATTTAGAGAAATTCAGTTTAATTGGGAATTGGTTTCTTTGAGTTTACACGGAAAAAGATTATAGGCTCACATGTAAAATCTGAGACTAAAAGCCCTGAGTAATCGGATTTACCAAGAGAGGCAGCTAAGTCAGGACAGTCAAACGTATCCCCACCAAGGCCATGGGAGGCCTGAGGATGCTACTTAATGGCCATGTCAGGGTAACCAGAGATGCAAGCTGGCTCCTTGCATGTGGATAATCATCTGCAATACACAGATATGACAAGTAATTATCCCTACATAATTTTTAGGGCAAATATTTAAGAACTAACCAGTATGGGCTAGCAGAAATGCCCTCTAAGCTCAACATATTACTTTGTTAATGCACAAAGGAACCCTTGATACTTAACACAAGATATAGAAAATTTAAGGGCACAATCATGAATATTTTAGTGTATGTGTATGAAGAAACAACCCAAGGCTAGGAAGAAACTACCTGAAAGGACTGGGAGCTCATACATGACTGGTGCTCATATATGACTGAGAATAGTGTTTATTCTCACCAGCCAGACTGAAAAATCCTCACTATTAATAGGGCATCAGGGCATCAGTTAGAGTACTAAAAGTACTCTTTTCCTCAGTAGTGGGGAAAAATTACTCCTAAGAATAAATGTTGCTCTGATCCTACCTAAAAAAGTTCAAAAGCAAGACCTGAAACAATCTAACAGACCCTAAGAAACGCCCATCCTCATTCCACAGCAAAGGTCAAAGATATTTTTTGGAATTAAAAAAAAATTCACCTCCCAACAAGGTAAAATTTACAATGTCTGGCGTTCAATAAAAAATTACTAGGCTTACACAGAAATAGGAAAAAAAATGATGAAACAAATGAGAAGAGAAAATAATCAATCAATAGAAACAGACCAGAAATGACACAGATAACAGAATTAGCAGTCAAGGACATTAAAATAGTTATTATTACTGTATTCTATATATTCAGGAATTTTGAGGAAAGACTGAACATGTTAATTAGAGGCATGTAAGATTTCAAAAGGAACCAAATTAAACTTCTAGAGATGAAGATTGTCATGTATGAGATGAAAATCCACTGAATGGGACTAATGGCAGATTAGACTGTGGACAAAGAACGTCACCTGCCGTTTCAGTAAACAAAGGCTGTTGAGTCATCATCTACTACAGCCACCCCTGACGGTGCACCCTGAGGGGAAGTCAGGATGGAGAAAACAGGATACTGGTCCTAGATAGTTAAGATGCACATCAAAGGAATAATTTCAATAAGCCCAGACTCTTGAATCTTCTCATACATAGAAAAGCACTGAAATCATTTACTTGAGATGTCTGTTTTTTGTGATTAGCAATAATCTTTTGATGTTCGACTACATTTTTTTGTTTTTTCAGTAAAAACTCCTATATATCCTGGTTCCTCCCTTACCTCTTTGGGACAGTCCCTCAGAACTATCTGAGAGGCTGCCATCTGGGGCTCTGCTCCTCAGTGAGTCCGCTGAATAAAACATAATTCTCAACTTTTAGGTTGTGCATTTTTGTTCAGTCAACAGACAGTATAGAAAAAGACAGCATAATAGATATCCTCCAAAATGAAACAGAGAAAAAAAAAAAACTAAAAGAGAAGAAAAAAGCACAGTGAACTCTAGGACAACTTCAAGTAGCAAAATATATACGTAATTGCAGACCTCAAAGAGAAGGGGTCAGAAAAAGCAGTTGAAGAAATAAGAGGAAAAAATTTCAGATTCTTTGAAAAGCATAAACCTATGTATCAAAGACTTTCAACAAACCCTAAGCATACAAAGCATGAAACAAATTACACCAAAGTACAACATAGTAAAATTGCTGATAGCCAGTGATAAAGAGAAAATCTTAACACCAGTCAGAGGAAAAAAAAGACACATTATATCCAGAGGAAGAAAGATAAGGATGAGAGATTTCTCACTGGAAACAATACAAACTAAAGATAAAGATGAGAGATTTCTCACTGGAAACAATACAAGCTAGAAAACAGTGGAGCAACACCTTTAGAGTACTGAAAGAAAACAACTATCAACCAAGAATTTGTTACCCAGTAAAATTCTTTCAAAAACAAAGATAAAATAAAGACTTTTCAGATATCCCCAAACTTAAACAGTTCACCACTTCTACTCAACATTATAGTGAACGTTCTAGGAAGTGCAATAAAGCAAGAACAAGAAATAAAGAAATACAGATTGGAAAGGAATTTTAAAAAAGCTGTCTTTATTCACAGACAACATATTCGTGTACAAAGGAAATGCTCAGAATCTACAATGAGCTTCTAGAACTACTTAAGTGAGTTAATCAATGTTTAAGAATACAAGTTCAGTGTAAAAAAAATCAATTTTCTACATAATGAAAATAAACAATTAGAAATTGAAATTTAAAATAATATAATTTATAATACCATTAAAATATGAACTACTTAGTGATATATATGACAGAATATATGTAAGATCTGCTGAAAGCTACAAAACCCTGATGAGAGCAATTAAAGATGACCTAAATAAATAGAGAGATATACTATGTTCATAGACTGGGCGATTCAATATTGTTAAGATGTTAACTCACTCCAAATTGATATATAAATTCAATGCAATCCCACTCCATATCATAGCAGGTATTTTGGGGGGCAGAAAGTGACAAGCTGATTTTAAAATTCATATGGAAGTGCAAAGGACCTGGAATAGTGAAAACAACTATGAAAAAGAACAAAGTTAAAGGTCTTAGACTACCTGACTTCGAGACTAAACTATAACGCTATGGTAATCAGGATACTGTGTTACTGATGTCCAAACAGAAAAATAGATAAATAGAACAGAAAGCCCAAATCAGAAACAATCCAAACGCCCACGAACAGGTGAATGAATAAACAAATTATAGCATATCCATATAATAAAATACTATTCAGCATTAAAAAGAAATGAACTACTGATAAACAGAGTAACATTGATGAAACTCAAATAATTATACTGAAGAAGTCAAAATGCCCTCCTCCTCCCCCATTCCCCCAAAAAACCAACAACAATAACCACGTACTGTATGATTCCATTCATATAAAAATCTAGAAAATGCAAACTTATCTATGGTAACAGAAAGTAGGTCAGTGGTTGCCTGGGGATGAGGTAATGAAGAGGGGCAAGAGGGAGGGAATACAAACAAGCACAAAGAAACTTGCGAGAGTAATAGACATGTTCATTATCTGGATGGTGATGAAGGTTCACAGGTATATATACTATGTCAAAATTTTATCAAACTGTAGACTTTAAACACATGCAATTTTTTGCATGTCAGTTATATCTCTAAACTTTAAAAAATAAGACATTATGACAATATTATCATTTATGGAACTATGTGTAAGTTGCTGTATTTTGATGATATCATCACGTTTATCCCTCACTAGAGCCTTGTTGGGTGGACACTACTAACTTAACGTTACAGTGAGATCTGTTCAAGTTAATAACATATTTATCCCACGTTCCACAGTCAGAAAATGGTGAAGCTGGGGTGTTAACCTAGGTATCTCTGGCTCTTCTTCCTGCTGCTCAGACTGATTTATTTTATTGAGGAAATATAACTGAGCTTGGGGGTTTATATTTCAAATACAAATAGGTATATAAGAATCTGTCTGTTGATAACCAATGTCTGTACCTTTTAGCTTCTCTTATGTCTTGACATGAAAATGTAAATCTAGTTGGTAGAAATGCATTCAATGTTTCATCTCTTAGTTTTTCTACATCCTGTCTACACTGTCTCCAATGCAGCTACTAGATCAATATTCTTAGAATATTTATTTCAACATACATTCTGTGAATAGTGAAATATCTTACATGACATTATTTTTAATAATTTTAGCAATAATAAAAATTATTCAAAAGTGAATAGACTTTCATTAAATCTTTACAGTCACCATACCTAGGAGAATACCTCTTTGAATCCATATCATTACCTATTTATATCTGTCACATCTGGTTTAGGCCCAATGCAAACAAACTGTCATCCTGATATCTAATCTTGGCACAATTAAGACATGTCGTCAATCGCAATATTTACTGTACAATGTCATTTTATTTATTCACTTCATCAATTTAGGAACTTCAAGCACATTTAACCCTGTTAAGAGGCCTAGATGTCCAATACTTTTTACCCGTAATGTAACTTTGTTTCTAAGAGATTTTTAAGTGTCTACATGAAAACCCTAGACTCACAATTTATTAAAAAGAATAAATAAAAAACCACTGTTGGCCAAGATTCACTTCATTTTAGTGTTGGAACTTTTTTAAGTACAAATCACCGTCAGAAAGAACTCTATGCTATAGTGGCTTGCATCCATTTTACAATTAGATTGAGCATACTGGGCATTTCCACCAATAACTGTGAATAAGATTATTAGACGGCTACAACAGTCTTCAAGAAACCTTCTATTATACATACCCACAATTTTCCCCAGAAACATCTCACAGAATTCTCCTGCCTTCTTCTCCTTCCCCCAACCTCAGCCCATGGTGCGCAAAAGCTTTCAATAAATGCAGAGTATGTCTTAGACGTGGCTCCTGCTGAACTGAGTCACCTGCACTATAAATGGTGCTGAACAGAATTATGTGCAAAGAAAAGAAGCATTTATCACTTGTAAGGAACTCTGGAGTCCAATTAGTCTGAGGGTGTGAACAAACAGCCATATATGCCTCTTTATAAAATCTGCTTCCACAAACAATTAGATGTTTGAAAGGAACCGATTACAATGGTGCTGCTTTTTTTTTTTTCCAGCTAGAGAGAGTATTTTAAACCTAAAAGAGCAGTTGGTGGAAGAACAAAAAGTATAATCCTTTTAGATAGTAAAAATAAGGCTACTATTATCTGGAATTATGAAAATAGCGGAAACCGGTCGTCCTGTTGGTGTTACTGGGAGGCAGGGTGACAGCTGTGGTACTCACAGAGAGCTGAAACACTTCACCACGACACGCTGTGGGACCAACTTTTACCTACATTATGTCTGCTTATTGTGGGCACTTTTTCTGTAAAGACTGAAGGGTGCTCAGTGTAGGACTGCCATGTAAAGACTCCCTATTCAGAAAGCCTGTTCTCTAAGTAAGAGAAAATGATGAAGAAATTAGACAGGTCTTCAGTGCCCAGAGAAATGCCCTTGTCAATGACCAGAACATATTTCTCACCATAGAATTCGTTATAATGTAAGCACTCTTTACAGGAAACTGCCCTGTTTGCTATAAAAGCAGGAAGCCCCTTTTCTAGTCACTTTAGCAAAGCTATACTGTAACTAACTTTTAAACCAGGGACCTCCATGCTCCACTCATCTCCAGCCCAAGCACACATTTCAAATCTTTTAATCACACAATACCTTGCCTAACTTGTCAGTTCTTTCCGTACATCAAAGAAGTAGAAATGAAGAATAAGTAATTAACAGATGACCAGATCTCTTCCCTAGCTTTCCCTTCAGTAATCTCCCGAACAGAATGTGTGACCAAACTGCATGAACAAGATAACATCCAGAGGAAGATCACAAGGGAGTTGACAAGCCTGCACACATTGGGGATGGCAATGACTCTGACTCGCATCTCAATGATGAACTGAGATTACTACCCTGTTTCCCTTTAAAACCTTTCATGGCTGAGCAGAATCTTCAGAGGTGGTTTTTGAGGGATGCTGAGTCCACCATCTCCCCAGATTGCCGGCATTCTGATTAAAGCCACCTTTCTTTTCTATACTTGTGAGTATGTAATTGATTTTGGTTAATTCGGTAACAGTAACAACAACAACACAGGTATTACTCCTGTAATAATAATAATAATATTACGGAACACTGTTGCTACCACAATCACTAATGGCTAAAATGTACTGATATTGTTTAAACACTTTTACAGATTTGATGAAACCCTCACACTAACTTTGAGATAAGTACAATTATTTTCTCTATTTTAAAGGCAAAGAAACAGAAGCTAAAGATACTAGGTAACTTGCCCAAGAGCATGCGTAGTTAATCAAAGGGAAGAGTAGGATTCAAACCAGGTCTGCCTGAGGACTCAAAAAAAAAAAGAGCCTTAAAGCACAAAACTAAGGTGCCAAACAATGTAAGCGCATGTTTTCTCGCAAACTTCATCCCACATACCTAGAGTGAGCTTGGTTTTTCACACAGCAAGGGGCACAACATAGCTACGTGGGGGAAGGTTTCACTTTATGTGATTTTCCTAAAATTGTAGCACACCGGACGATCAAACTGCCTGCCCAAATCCATCCACGAGCTTCATGCATTGCCTTCTCAAGTCTCTTAATTTGCACTGATTTATTACACTGTGAAGCCCTACAGGCCATGCATGTCCCAGAGAAATTTGGCAGTTTCAGCCCTGCCTACGGATACAAAGCAGTTTGAAAAAGTGTTCTAGCTTTTGACCTTGGGCAGTCTTTGACCACATTTGAGCATTTCCTATGATTTTGTTTGCTCTGCCATTATAATTTTAGAATTGTGTTTGAGCTGTATTGCCAGGAAGCAGTTGAAATGTTACCATCAAAACCAAAATGAAGGAGCCTTTCTTCTGCTTTTGGGAAGATGGAGTATATATGTTTTTCCCAATTCCTCCTGCCAAGTACAACTAAAATCCCTCCATTATATATAAAACAAACAGAAGACAACTCTGGAAGGTGGAAAGAAAAGACTGGCTAGAGACCCTGGACCCAAGGAAGGACATAGTGCTGAGTTCTCTGGGTTTTCTTTTGGCCTCATATATCCCACCCCTGGAGCCGAAGAAGCTGGCTGCCTTGAAACACCAACTACTGCAACGAAAATCCCCCCCAAAAGCCTATTCTCTTGGGCCAAAGGATCAGGAAATGGGCAGCTTAAGAAGAAAAAACTTTTAGCAGTCATTGCTCTACTGCAGCTGAATTCTGCAGAACACTTTGGCCTTTCTCACACCTGCAAAAGCCAAATGGGGAGCCAGGACTTCCATCCTCACAAGGCTGTGATGAGGCACCCAACATCTCTCTCCAGGGCGGAGAGCAAGATAGGGAGCAGGGACTTTCATGACAACTGGTCTGTGTCAGTGAAGACAATGCGAGGAACCTGGACTTCTACCTCCATCTGGCCATAATGAATTGGCACCCAACCCCTTACCCTGCCAAGTCACGTGACATAAAGCCACCTGAAACAGGTTTAAATGAGATCCAGAGTCTTATAATACAAAAATGTCCAGATTTCAATTGAAATTCACTCATCATACCCAAAATCAAGATATAAAACTGAATGAAAAAAGACAAGAGATGTCAACACCGAGGTGATAGAGATGTTAAAATTATCTGACATAACTAATACAAAAATCAACTTAAAATGGTTCATGGACTTAAATGTAATAGAGAAAACTATAACACTTTTTAGGAAAAAAGAACTAGGAGAGAGTCTTCACGATACAGGGCTAGACAAAAAGAGTTCTTCAACTTGACCTCAAAAGCATGATCTGTAAAAGGCAAAACTGATAAACTGGGCTTCACTGAAATGAAAAATTTTTGCTTTACAAAAGACCTGTTAAAAGGATGAAAAAAACAAGCTACAGAGTGGGAGAAAATATTTGTAAACCACATATTCAATGAAGGACAAGTATCTAGAATATATAAAGAACTCTCAAAACTCAAGAGTAGAAAGCAATCCCATTAGAAAATGGGAAAATGACATAAAAAGACATCCCACTGAAGGGGATATATAGATGGCAAATAAGTATGTGAAAGATGTTCAGCATCATCAGCCATTAGGGAAATGCAAATCAAAATCATGATAAGATATCACTACCTACCTATCAGAACGCCCCCATCCCCTCTCCACTCTTCAAAGTGAAAACACCAAGAGCTGACTATGGTGTTGAGAAATTGGATCATTCATCATACACTGTGTATATGAGAATGTAAAGTGATACACCCACTAGAGAAAACAGGCCATTTATTACAAAACTAAATATGCAACAACCATACATTTCAGCAGTCATACTCTTGGGAGTATTTAACCTGGAGAAATGAAGATTTATGCTTAGATAAAAACTTGCACACAAATGTTTATAATAGCTTTGTTAGTAACAGCCAAATTCTGGAAACAACCAAGATGGCCTTCAACGGGGATAGCTAAACACACTGTGGTACATACATACCATGAAAACTACTGACTAAGGAAAAGGAACAAATTATATATAGATACACACACACAATGACCTGGATGAATCTCTAGAGGATTATGCTGACTTAAAAAAAAAAAAAAAAAGCCAATCTCAAAAGGTTATATACTGTATGATTCTATTTGTACAACATTTTTTTTTTTTTTAAGAAGATGTTGGGGGTAGGAGTTTTATTAATTAATTAATTTATTTTTGCTGTGTTGGGTCTTCGTTTCTGTGCGAGGGCTTTCTCTAGTTGTGGCAAGCGGGGGCCACTCTTCATCGCGGTGCAAGGCCCTCTCACTATCGCGGCCTCTCTTGTTGCGGAGCACAGGCTTCAGACGAGCAGGCTCAGTAGTAGTGGCTCACGGGCCTAGCTGCTCTGCGGCATGTGGGATCCTCCCAGACCAGGGCTCGAACCCGTGTCCCCTGAATTAGCAGGCAGATTCTCAACCACTGCGCCACTAGGGAAGCCCACGTACAACATTTTTTTTAATTAATTTTTTTAATCGAAGTAGAGCTGATTTACATTGTTGTGCCAATCTCTGCCGTACCGTGAAGTGACTCAAATACAACATTCTTAAAATGACAAAATTATAGAAATGGAGAATAGATTTTGTGGTTGTCAGGCTTAAGAAGGAGGTGAAGATGAGAGGGAAGTGAGTTTGGCTGTAAAAGGGCAAGATTCTTGGGGTGATGGGAATATTCTGCATCTTGATTACATTAATGTCAATAGCCTAGTTGTGATACTGTTCTATAGTTCGGTAAGAGGTTACCATTGGGGAGACTGGAGAAAAGGCACATGGAATATCTATGTTATTTTTCGCAACTGCATGTGACTCTACAATTATTGCAAAATAAAAAGTTCAGAAAAAACATGAAAAGACAGAACAGAAAAATTCAAAACAAAACCCCCCAAACTTTCAAACCCATAATGAACTCCAGTGGTTTTCAGGAAAAAACGATGTTTTGAGCATTTACTATGAACCAAATAATAGCTAAATACACAAAGCCAACCCTATGAGGTAGGCAGCATTTTACACATGAAATTCCATCAGACCATGAGAAATTAACTGCTTGCTCTTCTTTTCTTTTAATGAGGCAGTACAGCTATTACACATATTAGGAAGTTTTTTCATACTCTCTTTAACCTTAGTTTGTTAAAAGAAAGAATTTAACTTTACTTCCCAAACCCAGGGCTTGGCAGGAGGAATCAGGTAAATCTTAGCTCTGAAAGCAGAGAAAATAAAATTCAATGCAAGATGGTCATCCTTAAACATTCAACTCTGGCAGGAGAGCCAGGGTGGACTTTTTATTTTTTTAAGTAAAAACAAAAATTATTTTCATCAGGGGCTAGGCAAACATTCTTAAGACAGGGGTTCTATAATGCACAATTTTTAAAAATAATGGCAAAAGCCTGACATTTTTGTAAATAATCTATATGTGAAAACTATAGCATCCACTGCCATTTTTGCAAATGGTATTTGGAAGAATGTTCTTAATCAGACCTAAAAAAAAAAATGTTTGATCAATTGAATGTGAGTTTTAAATGGAAGTCAATTTATGTACCAATCCATCCATCTACATATCTCTCTCTCTCGCTCTCCACACACATGTATAAATATATACACAAGTGAACTATCACATAAATTATGTCTTAATATTTCTTATAAATCATGTTATATTAGATTCATAATAGTGGAGCTTGCAGACATCTTAGAAGTTACCAAGTCAAACTTTCTCAATTCATAGCTGAGGAAACTGAGCCCCCCTCACCCCACCCCAAATTAAGATTCTTACTAGTCATAGTGATAAATTCAGAATCAGAACTCAGGCCCCCCAGCTGCTATTGCTCTATTTCACTATTCTCATTTCCCCAAGCAATTCGATGGATGAAAAAAAAGAATGAAAAGTTATCAAGAAGACTGGGAATTTAGAACCAGGTTAACTTAAATTGGGCAAAGTGAAAATAAACTGCGCCAATTTGGCCTTTCTGTAATTAAAAATATCTTATATGCTGCTTATAAACAGCAACCCAGCCTCAAAGCAACTGAGGCTTTAACAAGCACAACTATGCTGCTTGGTGTGCCATTTGCTTTACGGCCTTACTGTGACATCCTGGAACTGGAGACGCATGGTGGCGCCGGATGGCTGTGGTCGACCGGTGATCTCCAATATGGTCCTCAGCAGGATGTCCAGCAGGCTGGCCACTATCACATCTATTTCCTCCAGCACAGATTTTTCCTTAAGAAAAAAAATAATGTGTTCAGGAAATTGTGGCTTAAAGTGTATATTAATCTCTCTTTACTGGAAAAGGGGAAAAAGCACATTTCCAAATATAGAATCAAAGAGAGAACTCGAGAGCTTGACACACCTGGACCTCCCCTAACTCACCTAAGTGAATGACCTTCGTTTATAGATAACAAAGGGCACGGAGATGTTAACAGCTTATCCAAGAGCATGCAACTCCACTGTGCAGTGGGTACCCGAGATACAAGTAAAATGATGGGGTGATGTTCTGGAAAGCACCCCAGACTAATTCAGAACACCAGCTATGTCACTAACATGGTGTGTGTCCCTGTGCAAGTCAGTTTGCCTTTCTGGGCCTGATTCTTCACTAAACGTCCCTCTTGGTTTTAAGAGTCTATAATTTTTTTGATTTCAGTTTGTGCTTACATTTACTCTTCTCATTACTGGAGGTGCACAGGTCATTTTCCAAAACTCTATTTTAAGTGCAAATGACTATTTCTATAAAAATGATTTTTTAAATCCCTACATGTAAAGGTTAGCAAACAGCATTCAGTCTGAGTGAATACTGTTAGTTACAGGCTGGACTTAATGTCATTGGTCATGGTGGGACTGCTATCCCCAAAGCAAAATTAGTACTATCTAAGCCCCCAGGACTTGAGCGAGAAATGCAAATTGCTCTGCACTGACTATATGTAGTGGATTTGAGTTATTATACCTGCACCAGACGAAGCACTATGATTACAAATACTTTGTGCCAAGGAGATTGCCTTTGCAGAGAAAACTTTTAGAAAGTATGAGTTTAAAAGAGCTTTTTGGCTAGGATTTTATGATAAACTTTCTTACACTTGTAAGAAAACTACTAAGGATTTTCCCCCAGAGCAGAGTTTCTGTTCTGAATTCCTTATCAGATAAGTACAAAAATTGACTGCAACTTTAACACTGAAATGGGAGAAGAAAAAAAAATCACCTCTATTATCACCTGATGTTTTCAGTTTTCTGCAGTGAACTTTTGAACTTACTTTTAACTCTCAGCAATTAGAGTTAGCAAAAACATTCTAACTAGGCCCAGCGTAGTTATGCTTTATTCAATTGGGTGTGTAAAAAGCAATGGTCCTTCCCATGCAGGTGTCTTATACCATACTTTTATTTATTTTTTTCAGTTAATTTTTATTGGAGTATAGTTGCTTTACAATGTTGTGTTAGTTTCTACTGTATAGCAAAACGAATCAGTTATACATATACATATATCCCCTCTTTTTTAGATTTCCTTCCCATTTAGTTCACCACAGCGTATTAAATAGAGTTCCCTGTGCTATCGTACTACACTTTTAGACACAGAGCTTCTGGCCTTTTTCTCTCAAGGGCCAACTCTGTTCCCACAGCACTGGGGCCCTATCTCCACCACTTCCACTGGAACCCCATGTCAGCTGACTGCTGAGCTCTTCAGAAGGTCATAAGTCAGAGGAACAAAAATGGGGAAACTGTAGCACAGCAGTAAAAGGGAGACAGAGAAATGAATCTTAGCACTCACTGCCAAACCCTGCTTTGTAAAGGTTGTTACTGCTTAGTGAACAGATGCAGATTGACAGAACTGAATAGGGCATACTTTATATGTTGACTTCACATCAGACCCCTGAGCCATGAACATGCATACTCCGAGTTGTCCCTGTTTATAAGCAAGCATGTGGTTTTTCTCTACTGACATTGCATTGTCTAATGCAATTGTGTTGCCTCCAGAGTCAGGAACACGACAAGAATTCCTAAAGCCATAACAATTGAGTGATTACTGTCATAACAATTGAGTGATTACTGTCGGGTGAGTAACAGTTGTGGTGCAAGATACCCCATGCTCCTGAGGCTCTCCTTTGCTTTCTCTATCTCCACGGGGTTGGGCCCAAGGCCCACCGCCAAGTTTGGACCATCATCATGCAATCTTTCACATAATGGGCCCAAACAGGCTGTCTTTGCAAGCAATAATTTATTCTCGCCACAGAGCATTCATCAAGGTTAAAGACACATGTGGGAGGCTTTGAGATTTATAATTTTTCTCATTGGGTATTCAGTTCTTTCTTGAAATACAAGTTTAGGAAACCCAGGTTATTTGGGGTTACAGCGATCCCACAAGGTTAAAAAAAAATTCCTTTAGAAGAAAAGTAAAAAGTCCAACGCAGCTGGAAATAAAAGTGAGAGTCTCAAAGGATGACTCTCTGGTGTGGTTTATGTGAAGACTTTTAAAATTTTATTTCCAGAAGGCATTTGATGGAAACTACATCTTATAACCTGTATTTACTTACTGAGCTATTTTTCTTGATGAGACAAAATACGTTGCTAAGGATCCGAGCGCACATGATCAGGTCCTTCTGTTCTTGCAAGTGCATGTGGAGGTGATGTAATACGACAGGTAAGAGAATGTACCGGGAATCTGGAGAGAGAAGAAGCATTAGTGTCACATGGAAGAGTCCCGTGCAAACCTCGTGCAAACCCTTATCTACTCTTTAATCTAATTTTAATTGCTAAATTATTAATACATGTAGTTCGAAAGGTACTAGCTCTACAAGGTTGATATTGAAAAACAGTAGTCTCTTCCCCAGCCCATGATTCCTGCACTTGCGAGACCTTTGACTCTTTTATTGAAATAGGTGTTTTTTTTGTTTTTTTTTTTTACTTCCCAATACCTAAATGGCATGCTTCTCTTGCTATTTCCAGATTTGTCATTGAGATGGATCACCTACTGACTTCCTACTATGGTAGGTGAGAATTTAGTTTTTTCACCCCCTTTTCTTCTCCCCAGCCTCTCAAAAGAGTTGTATACAATTTCTGGCTAAATTAACACTTTGCGTTTGCTGTTATCCTGATTTCCAACCCTTTGTCCAAGATCGGATTTTTGTTGTTGTATTTTTGTTTTTCTCTCTCTGAAAGCTTTCAGGAAATTATTCTTGGTAATTCAAAATTTCATGACTATATGACTTGCCTTGACTCTCTAACTCTATAAACCCATGTCCTTCAGTGCTGGGAACTTGCCTTGAATTATTTCTAGGATTATTTCTTTCCCACTATTTCTTCTGTCCTCTGTCTGGAACTCTTGACTACATTCACGTCATGAATCTCTTCAGCTGTCTTCTACTTTTCTTGAATATTGTTTTCATCTCTTGTCTAAAATTCTGGGTAATTTCCTTACTTTACCTTCCAACCCCTCTATTCAATTTTCTTATTTACACTATCATATATTTAATCTCCAAGTGTCCTTCTCATTTCCAAGTCCAGTGTTGGGGCCATACAACCTGTGCAGTCACACAGATCCCTGTGCCCACAAAGGCCCCACACTTGTGTGGATGAAAAACTGTTTCTCGCCATCTGCCTCTACAAAGATGAAGCCACTAGCTACTGCAGTCACTGACCCTCAACCCACCCTGAAAGGAGTTCAGGGTGGAGATCAGGAATGAAGCACTCTGTGCTCTGGGAAAAACTGGCACAACAGGCCTTCAGATAGTTAGATATTTTGCACAAGATTTTATGAGCCCAATTTCTTACATCTTCTCATATCTAGAAAAGCACTAAAATCATTAACAGAGACATCTGCTTAGCAGCCACCTCCTACCAAAACGTGTGCTTGACTGCACATATCCCCCTTCGCCCGCCAAAATCACATATATACTGACCTCCCCTGCTACCTTCAGAGCAGTTCCTCAGAGCTATCTGGGAGGCTGTCTCCTGGGCTATGGTCCTCATTTTGCCCCAAATAAAACTTAACTCACAGCTCTGGGGTTGTGCGTTTTTTGTTTGTTTGTTTGTTTGTTTTTCAGTCGACACTTGGTGTAATGCTCTGCTGCAGCCATCATGAAATTCTTAATAATTTTCAAACAAGAGGTGTTGCATTTTCATTATGCAGCCATTCGTCTTTATTTCTCTGAATGATCTCTTTATAGCTTCCCATTCTTGTTTCATGGATACACTATCTTCTCTCTCTGGGGAAATCAGAGACAACTTTTTGATTTTTTTTCTCCCTTAATTATCTTTGTCTTTCAAGTTCTTTTTGTTTGTTTGTTTCTTCCTTTTGGCCTCTGCCTTTCACATTAGAGGTTTTTCTCCAGTATTTGGTGATCTTTTATTGTCCATTCATCTTTTCAAGTGAGGTAGTGAAATGCTAACTGGGAAAAAAAAATACCTGTGTGCCTAGGTAAGCTTGTGGACTGATGAGGCTTCACCACAGGGAGGAGAGACATGCAGATGTTTCATCAGGGGACCCCCAAATTTCAGAATCTGAGATGTCTGCTCTTGGGCTGGTCAGTTTCTCCAGAGAGAAATCTGCTAATCTCCTCTCTGGGGAGCATGAACCCATCATTTTCTGGGTAATGTGGAATCAAGACAGTAAGTGGCTGGTGGGGAAGTGGCTGGTAGGGGTCCCTCTGTTTAATCTGCTTCCTGAGGCCCTGTTTATAGTGTGGAGCCTCACCCCCCAAATTTAGCATTGTCTGATTCTTCTGAGTCCAGGCATGTCTCATTGACTTACTCTAAAGAGTAAACTTTCCATTTTTTGCTAAAATAGAGGAGGGATTGAGGTAGGGTGGAGTGGGATACTAAATATTCCTTCCAAAGATTAAAAAAATTTTTAGCACCCTTAATCTTCAGAGATACCTCATATTTTCAATTCCTGATCCTGTCTGATACCATCCTGAGTTTCCTGCAATTCTGTGCTATAAACTAGTTTGTTTCTTGGCTCTGCCCCAACTCCATAAACCTGTCTGTGTTTCAGCCTTCTCTTGTCTGCTGTCAGACTTTGTAAAACTGTTGATATCTCTTATGTGTTGTCATCTCCTCTCCCACTCTCCTGAACTTGTGAGATTCCATATTTTTAAAAAATTCCTTTACTGACCATAGATACAAAACCACAATTCAAAAGTTTATCAAATCAATGCCAGCAATATATAAAATAAGTATTACTTCAGGACCAGATGAGGTTTATCTTAAAAGCAAGGTTTGTTTAACATCTAAAGCTCATATTCATATTCACTTTCATCAGGGAAGAAAGATACATAGAGTTGATTTCCTCTTATGCATGGTAGTTCATTCCTAAAAAGTCACTGGGAACAGTGAAATGGCGAAAAGGGAATCATTTCTCCTAGAAGAAATATATAGGTACTTGTGTATACCTCACAGAGATTACAATCTGAAATCCTAAAATCAACTCATCAAGGCAGATTCTATTTTCTTTATTTTACAAAAGAGAAAACGAGGTTCAGAAGTGTGAAGTGACCTGCCTGAGGGAGCCCCACTAACAGGGATAAGAGTTGGGAATTAAACTGGCCCCAGAGCTGGAGCTTCCTGCCCTCTGCTGCCTCTGCCCTCTGCTCATCCCCACGTGAGTGGAAACGGAAGCAGAGCATCGCCTTACTCGACCTCAGCTGGGAATGTGTGCATCCCGGAACTCAAAGTGCTCACTACTCTGCACGTGCCCATGAATGAACATAAAAGTGCCACAGTACTGATTTGGGGGCTACAAATAAGTTTCAGTGAGTCAATCTGTGAATAATAAACACATGTGTCAATCTTCCCTTAAATGGAAGTCTTATCTCGATCTCTAACTTGGCATTAGTATTTGAAATAGTAGGGCGATAGTAATCTAAAAATTGACTTATGCAGTATATATTTCAATCTTTTGAAAAAGTAACAGTGAATACACTTATTGTCCTGAAGGTTTATTTTCCAACATGATGTCATGAGCACAAAATTAGTGCCTACCAGGGGCCAATAATGGGCATATTATTTACGAGATGTGTACTTACAAATGCCCCAGCCCCTGTCCTGCTCTGCTTGATTTTCTAAAAGATGTCATCTGTGCAACAATTCAAATGGATTAATTTTGGTTTATAAAAAACCATGTGTCTTATAAAGAGTTTGCATAAATTATAATTCCACTTCACTCATTCAAGGAAAAGTGGATAATCTAAATAACTCTATACTTATTAAAGAAACTGAACTTGCTGTTAAGAGCCTACAAGGAGAATTCTAAACTCAGGTGGCTTCTATGAATTCTATGAAGCACTTATTGGAAGAAAGAGTATCAAGTCTACACAAACCCTCCCAGAAAATAGAATAAACAGGGGATACAACTAACTCATTTTATGAGGCCAGCACTATCTATGCCGAAATTAGCCAAAGACATTACAAGACAAAACTACAGATTTGACATTTCTCATCAACACAGATGCAAAAATCCTTATAAAATTTTAACATAACACACACACACACACACACACACACACACACACACACACACACACACACAATGATTAAACAGGATTTATCCTGGGAATGCAAATTGATTTAACATTTGAAAGTCAATCAATCAATGTAATTCACCATATTAGCAGTAGATGTAGGAAAAATGCAAAATTCAGCATCCATTAATGATAAAAGCTGCCAGGAAGATAAGAATAGAAGGTAATTTTCTCAAATTGATAAAGGGCATTAATGAAATGCCTGCCATTAGCTAACATAATAATAGTAGAAGACTGGATGAATGAATGCTTTCTCCTTAAGATCAAAAATAAGGCAAGGATGGCCAATTTCACCCACTCAGTTTAACAATGCACTGGATTCCTAGACAATAAAATAAGTTATATCCATAGGTGAAAAAGTATATGACCCTGTATCCTAATGAAAATCATAAGAAATGCAAACAAAGTGTTCACGATTCGGAAAGGGCCTTCATCAGTGTTTGCCTGACTTCTCTTACTGCCTTCTTTATTTCTTTTAGGAGTGAGGTTAGAAGTCTCATATTTCTTTTAACACCTGCCACCAGGCTACCAGCACAAGGAGGTATGGCCTTAGGTTCACCATCAAAACAAACCACATAAGGCACAGGCACACTTCACTTAAGAAAACGAACACGGAGTATTAAAACCCAAACTTGTAAAATAATTCATTGCAGGCTTCCTTTCAACAGGAAGCGTGACCAGGGAACTTAAATACTTATTTACAAATCAATTACTTGAGAAAAAGAACCGAGAAAAGGAAACTGAAAGCTTAAATGACAGGAGTTACTGTCCAGTGAGGGTTAATTAGAAAGGAAGATAAAGCTTATCTGATATGTTCTTGCAGCCAGTGGGATTTGATTTCTAAAAATTCAGTTTGCAGCCAACTGTTAAGAAAATCCCTACTGCCAAAAAAGTAAGTAAGGTAGACAAATAATTCATGTGTGGTGTGTAGATTTGCTGCTTCCCCATTAGTAGGGCAGTATCAGCCAATGCACAGGATAGAATGGATGGGTAAATGCCAAACAAGCTGACTGGTTAAAATGCTAACGCTTACCTTTAAAAGAAAATACCTGGATTCATCAAGAAGGCTCAGAGGAAAAAGAAGGGACTTCCCTGGTGGAGCAGTGGTTAAGAATCCACCTGCCAATGCAGGGGACATGGGTTTGAGCCTTGGTCTGGGAAGATCCCACATGCCAGGGAGCGACTAAGCCCATGCGCCACAACTACTGAGCCTGTGCTCTAGAGCCCGCGAGCCACAACTACTGAGCCTGTGCTCTAGAGCCCGCGAGCCACAACTACTGAGCCCGCGTTCCTAGAGCCCATGCTCCACAACAAGAGAAGCCACCGCAATGAGAAGCCAGCACACCACACTGAAGAGTAGCCCCGGCTCGCTGCAACTAGAGAAAGCCCGAGTGCAGCAACGAAGACCCAAGGCAGCCCCACAAAATTAATTAATTAATTAAAAAAGAAAAAAGGAAACCCATAGTTGAACAAACACTAACTTCCTAAACATTTAACAACAGTATCCGTTATACAGCTTCTATCCTTGAAAGGGCCAAAACACTCATACTATGTATCTCATATAAAGCTCACTGTATCGCGTCTCACTTTTGGTCTTGCCTGTACACACTGGAGTGGATAAAGCCAGCTCCTGATAGCAACTTCCAGTGGGCGTGGGGCTAGGGAGGAGGAGAAGCAGCTAAAAAATGCTGATGAATTTCCTCCTTGTGGTTGATTTCGAGGAAAGTCGTCATCTTTGCCTCCTCTATCAACAAAGCTTTAGACAACAATCCCTGTAGCCATCTGTCCCCACGAGAGTGAGGTCTGTGAGCCCTGTGGTGGCATGCAGGGTTGCTGGCCACTCTCCACAAACTGTCCCAGCGTGGGCTGGACATCAGCAGGGACACCTAAGCAGCTGCTCTGTGGCAGCCTCAGGATGGGGAGATGGTAAACCAGGTGGGCAAGAGGTCCAGCTGTGGCACAGCTTTGCATGTAGCAGAGCTGCTGGCTGCAGGGAAGCACCAGCCACACAGGAAACCCTGAAATCAGAGCTGGGTTAGGTCTTTGTCATCAAAGCCACCAGGAATTGAACTGCCAATGTTACAGATAGCAGTAGAATCTGCAAACAAGCCCTTTAGACATTAGAGGACAGACAACATTCAGAATAGAAAGGATCACAGATGACTTAGGGGCTACATGCCATGCAGACAAAGTCAGGATCACAGAAGAAAACAAAATACAGGGCTAAGGATGATCTCTCTGTGATTCTTACCCAGTGGATTCAATCCCCCCCCACACCCTGCACCTAAAGCAAAATCCTAAGGAATGCAAAGTATCCATCCTTTATCTGTGTTCGCCTGTCTTCTCTCAGTGATTTCTTGACCCCTTTTGGGAGTGAGGTTAGAAGTCTCGTATTTCTTTTAATGCCTGCCACAGGGCTACCAGCACAAGGAGGTCTGGCCTTAGGTGTACTTTTTACTTTTGTCAACCGTGCTCTGCTCCTGGTCTGGGACTCCAGCACTGAACACTGTTCTGTTGTCAGGTTCATGCTCAACCTTAGCTCAAAAGTTGCTTTTGTAATAAAACTTTCCTTCTTTAATGCACATCATTTATTCAATAGCTATCGCTGCTCCATCCTGATCCCTAGCCATGACCCAGTACCTAGTATTCACGAAACATTTATCAAGCAACTATTATGTACCAGGCACTGTTACAGAAGCTAAGATAGAACTGTCATCAAGATAAATATAGCCCCTGCTCTCTGAGGCTTTCCTTCTGGGATGAGGGTAGGAGACAGATGTTAAACAACTAAATCACCAGTTCTTTAGTTATTACAGAGGTGTTAGGTTATCCAAGAAGTAAAAAGCCAAAGAATTAGAGTAATAATGGGGTGGGCGAGGCAGATAGAAGATTTCTGGAGAAATGAGAGTTCAGCTGAGCCCTGAAGGGTGCATGGGGGTCAACTAGGTTCAGAAAGGAATAGGAGAAAGTGGGTTCCAAGCAGAGTGAAGAAATATGGAGATGGGACCAGGCAGGTGGGCCGGGCTAGATCACAAGGCCCTCAAAACAGAATACAACAACCGGGATGTGAATAAAGGAACTGGGTGGGAGTGACATCATCTGGTATGAGTTTCTGAAAGGGAACTGTGGCTACACAGATGGACAGGAGAAAGGAGATATGGGGGAAAAGTATAGAAACCACTGAGGCAGGTCAGAGCAGGTGGCAGTTTGTATGGAGAGGTGGGAGCTGGAGAGGGGAGAAATGGCTGGGCATGGGAGACGCTGTGGAGGCCCAAGAGCAGTGGCGGTGGTAGGTGGAGACGAAGGGCAAAGGGAAAAGAGGGCTGCAGGAACAACTCTGAGGTCTCTAGGTGGAGAGTGTTGCCACACAGACTGTATTGTAATTTGCTACATTACTTGTAACCTAATACCTGGAATGGGGTCTGCTCACAATAAACATTTGTTGAATGAATGAATGAGCTACACCATGAGTTCTGCTGGATCTGACAGGCAACTGAAACGGACCTGACATTTCTGTGTTCGTGTTTTAACCCAGCTTAAATGGGAAGTAAGTAGGTTGCACATCACATTATCACAGTCCAGTTTGCAGCGACTCCACGTGCTGGCACTCGCCCTGGGCGCCCAGGAGAAAGCAGTTATTCCTAACATCATACTTCAATGCAAACCACGGCAGCTGCTTGTGCCATTGGAAACAAGACACCCATCCCGGCTCTACTCCCCACCCCCCCACCCCCGGAAGTCTGTGCATATGTGATTGAGTGACAGATAAGAAATGAAAAGATAGGGGTTCACCCTTTCCTCAGAAACGTGCTTGCTCATTCAATCAGTATTGAAGAGATCAGAAACAAGGTCAGAAAACAAAGTTGAAATTGGATGGTGAGTAGCCCAAAATATGTACATTTACCTTTATTTTCAAACGCCACAGATAAAACTTAGGGTCGGCTATGATTTTGGTGATGCATATTTTTCATCTTAAGTTCTATGTTCAGAGTGGCGCATTACCTAAAACTCCTAATTTTATCTTTTTCCCTTCTAGGGAAAG
>NW_006797597.1:292361-310007 GCF_000442215.2 Lipotes vexillifer
TTCTAGGGAAAGATGTGGAAATTCTTTTCCAAAGAAGCCCCTTTCTAAGTACTTCTTTAAGAACCTGCACTTTAACATGGTTTTAACTAATATATACACCTTAAAAATTTTATGTGTGCAAATCTTTAATAAAAGCCAAGAATAGAGATTGAACAACTATGAAAACTATGAAACTCTCAGCAAGTGCTTTCAGAGCTCCCTGATGGTGGAGGCCACCCAGAAAGGCCTTCGCTCCTAAGTTTTTCCACTTTGAGCAAGGGGACCTGGGGGAACACAGATAAGGGCAGTGAGCAGAGAGTGGATGAAGGAATTGAGACTAGTGGGGGCAAAACACTAAGGATATTTTAATAAAGGCTTTCTTGAGGTCTCAGGGGATTTTTCAAAAAAAACAAAACAAAACAAAACTATTTTTATATTGGCTAACCAACATGAAATCTACATTAAAAAAGCTAAGGTCTTTACACTTCTTGCAGTGTAAATGCAGTCCTGCATTATCATTCTACTTCTAGGGAAAAAGAGCAGCCCTTATTCATGCAACTCTGCTCATCTTTATAAGGTGCATCTACTACAGTGCAAGCTCTGGCTAATAGAAAAGCTTTAAGCAAATGGCATTTTCAAAATTGAAAGAAATTTAATCACTTGCAGTGCCAGAGAAGTCAATACTCAACTATGCTTTAACTATAGTTCTAAGAAATAAAAGCTACCAGGCACCCGTCAACTGTAGTAATATTTCCTTCTTAAAGTTGTCAAATTAATAGATAAACCATCACACATCCTTCCTTTATATTATGGCCTAAAATGGGAGGCGGAATGGGGAGGTGGAGGCATTCATTCCCAGAATAAACTGTAAAAATAGTCTAACAGTCCACCTTCCTCCCTCTCTCCTTTACTTTCATTGCAGCCTTGTATCAAATCCACAAAAGAGCTAACAGGGACCGAGGAGTTTCTGGTGAAAAGGAAAAAAAATGACTTTTGGATGCTTTCTTAAGAAATCCCTACCCTAAGAAATCTGATTCTTTATTTTGTAGGAAAAGAAAGTAGCACTGTCATGTTTCTCATCATTACACACTCAGTGCACTTATGCTCACCTCTATTATCTGCGCTGAGGTTTGCCTGATAAACTGCTCAATTATCCCAAAGCAGAAATGTATATGACTTTTTCTTAGCAAGCAAATAGCTCAGCAATGACTACAGACCTCTGCTGAACAATTCAAGCGACAAGCAATGGAGCCCAGTGCAAATCTGATGCAAAACCACGGTCCCCCAGAGTCTGACCTTGCTGTCTGAGAAGACTCAGCACCTGCCCTCTCACCCCCATTGCTCAAACCATCCCTCTGCTCCTGCTCTCCACACTTCCCTGCCCCAACCTCTATACTTCAAATCTACTCTTTTTTGCCATTGCTAAAGCTGTCTTTTCCAACATCATTGAGACCTTTTCCTGGCCTTCAAAAAACAGGAAGAATAGAATTGTGGGGAAAAAGGGAAAAATCAGTTGTTCAACTTTTATACCTTAAGTACGTCTGACTGGACCCCACATGATTTAAACATCAAATAACAACCTGCTTAAATTCCAAATCTGAGCTAAGTCTTTCAGGTCTGGCCAGATGCCCTAGACTCTCACCTTGAGGGTGCAGCTCAAAGGGGTTGACTCAGTCCTGCCTGGCTGTGGAATGCCTCCAGCCCTGAGGCTGCCCCTTGGCCCTTAACTCAAGATGGCTTGAACCTTCCTATCGCTTTTTTCATTCCCTTCTGTGGTGCTGACCTTGTATTCTGTATGTATTAATTTCTAATCTAAGCTCAACTAGAGGTATTCTGCAGCCATGCTGCTTCCTTTGTGTGTCTCCTCCACTTTTTTTCTCCTTGGGATTTGTGATGGTTACTTTTATATGTCAATTTGACTGTGCCATGGGAGCCCAGATATTTGGTTAAACATTATCTTGGGTGTGTCTGTGTGAGTGTTTCTGGATGAGAATAACATGTGATTTGGTAGACAAAGTAAAGCAGATTGTCCTCCCCAATGTGGGTGGGCCTCATCTAATCCGTTGAAGCCCTGCATACAAGAAAAAGTAGAGTAAGGGAGGGTTTACTCTCTCTGCCTGTCATTCAGCTAAGAAGTCCATCTTCTCCTGCTTTCAGATTTAGACTGGAATTTATACAATCACCTCTCCTGGTTTTCAGGCCTTGGGACTCAGACTAGAACGACACCATCTGCTTTCTTGAGTCTCCAGCTTGCCAACTGCAGACCTTGGAAATTCTCAGCCTCCATAAGCACATGGGGCAATGCCTTATAATAAATCTCCTTACACACACATACACACACGCACACAAACATACACTACTGGGTCTGCTTCTCTGCAGAACCCTAATATAGGATTCTAGTACAAAGCCAACTTTCAGAACTTTCTCTCTCTCCTAGGGGCTTGTAACATCTACAGTCTTGTTCTCCAAAATGTTTGGAAATTTATTTTCTTAAAGAGTGGGCCAATTGTGCTCCACATTCCTTTCTAGCTAATATGAACCCCCAGAAAATGAGGTCACTTTCTCAGATTCTTCTCACTTCTCTATCACTAACCAGTTCATCTTTGCTAACCAGAATTCAGCTCAGAGTAGCAATTATCTTTGCCGTACACAATGCTCTGAGAAATGGAACTGTCATTACGGCAGTCCAGAATTAAGTACTTTGTCTTCAGCTGAATACATAGCCAATTGATACCCTGTAACATACTTACCCCTACTTTATTTTGCCCTGTTCAGATTTATAATTTTAATCCGAAAAGTGTCATTTGTAACTTCCATCTGGCCAAGACGTGTGTACTTACATGACTGCAGCACTTCATGTTCCATTTATTTTACTTTCAATAAGGAAATAAAATTCATAGACTTCTGAGTGTTTTTGACCTTCTACGCCATCACACTGCTTCTGAACTATTTGTTTTACCCATATGTAGTAGGCAGAATAAACTGTTGCCCCCCAAAGATATCTACATCTTAATTCTCAGAACCTGTGAATATGTTATGTGAAAAGAATGTTAGATGAAAGAGATTTTGCAGAAATTATTAAATTAAGGATGTAGAGATAGGGAGATTATCCAGGTGGGCACCATGTAAACACAGGGGTCCTTACAAGTGAAAGCAGCTAGACAGAGTCAGAGGGAGATGTGAAGACGCTATGCTGCTGGCTTTAATGATGAAGGAGGGGGCCACAAACCAAGGAATGCAGGTGGCCTCTAGAAGCTGTAAAAGGCAAGAAAACGAATTGTCCTCTAGACACTATACAAAGGAACGTCACTCTGTTGACACCCTGATTTTAGCCCAGTGAGAAGCATTTTGGACTTCTGCCCTACAGACATGTAACATAAGAAATTGCAGTTACATTAATCCACTAAGTTTGTGGTAGTTGTTGTAGCATCAATCGGAAACTAAGAGGCCAAAACTATATGTAAAACACAAGTCTGATTTCACCATATTTTGGTGATGCTATTCTTTTTTTTTGGTTATGCTTCCTAGGTAATATTTACCCATTCTCTGTCATTTGGTTATAGGTATTTTGGGGGAAATAAGACAAAACTGGGGCAACCAAATTCCAAACTCCCTTTATAAAAACTCTTTTCCTTGTTTTAAGAAGTGTGTGTACTTTTTTTTTTTTTTTAAGTACAGCTCAAATGTATTAGACGTAACCCCTTTACCTGCTGTTCTCTACCAGAGCCTCTCTTACTATGGTTCTCTGCATCCACACAATGCCCTTAGTTACAGTTTTATATTGTCCCTTTCTTCTTCCAATTAGACAGAATCTGCTTATTTTTGTGAGATTTGCCATGGCCCTTGTAGGGTTCACACTCTCCTCTTAACCACCAGCCAAGACCTCCTACCCGGTTCTTTGACACGGTCTATGGAGCCAATGATTTGCATTGCACATCTTTGCCTCCAGTATCTCATCTTTCAACCAGACAACACAGATGTGCTCCATCTATCCCCCAAGTCCACAGTTTCTGACTTACAGAGTCACTAGAAGTACTTTCTAGGTTTGCTAACACTATTGCTGGGTCCCATGTGATTTAAATAGAGGGTAGTTTGAGCCTTGGAAGGCTCTCAGAAATGCCTGCTGTTTTCTCCATGAAGATGGCCTCCTTCCAGATGCGCCCTGCCATTTATACATGATGACAGTCTATTTTCCTCAGTAGTGAGTCACTAAACAGCAAGCTAATTCTATCTTCCTGGGGCACTGACAGAAGTCGACCCTCTTACTAGCATCTGCGCATGCTTCTAAGTGTTCCATTGATCGGGAGCTGCTTTGCTTCCCAAAAGTTTATGCTTCCCCATAATTATCCTCCATGGTGACTGTCCCACATATCATGAGAGGCAGGTTCCCCCACCTCCCCTTCCTCCTCCACACCAGTGTCACCTTCACTAAATCCCAGCACTGGCTCTGAGCCTCTCCTCCAGATCACAAGCACAGACCCTCCAGGGTCCACACATCCTTGGTCTCTAGAGTCCCTCTATCCTGGCCCCAGTAAATAATCTCATCACCTCCCACAGAGAGCTGGTATCTTTTCTTCCGGCTTGTAGCAGCTACTTTTTGTTTCTCCTAAGTTCTGATTTCTCTAACACGTCCTGAGCAACAGTAATCAATAAGAAACTGAGCCCACAGAGAGAACACATCTCCCAGGGGCAAATAATGAACACAATCCCCCCAAATAATTTCCTTATATTTGAAAACACTTTTCATTACCTGTGTTGCTCTTTTGGTGTCAGATTTTAACCTAACAAAGAATTATCTGGCCTGTGAGGGAGAAATATGGTAAAAATCATCTATTCTTCTGAGAGGGGAATGAACTCTTCTCAGTTTGGTAAAAAAAAAATTGAAAGTCTAGTCAAATTGGGATGCCTGGTCTAGACCTTCCACTTCACACCACCTTTTCTTAACCCTGGAGGAAGCCCTAACCACTGAAGCAGAACCTCTAGGGCTCTCAGGGATACAGTTTGAAAACTACCATGAGAAACATCTCTTTTCCAGGATGAGATGTGTTTTTATGTGGATAAATCAGAAGGTTGAACTTTCTTTCATGTTGATTCAAGCATTGTTTATTTCAGAGAAAAAAATCAGAAACATACTAACAGTCTATCAACAGGAGAAAAAATAAATTAACCATTTTATATATATATATATATATATATATATACTCAACGGAATACTATACAGGAGTAAAAAAGAACTACAGCTATATCTAGCAGCATGGATAAATACAGAAGTGTAATATTAGTCAAAAAGAAGCACTCTATTTAATGACATTCAACTTAATGTCATCATATGAAGACTAAAAGATGAAAATATTTTTAAGAGGTTAAAAAAATATGTTTTTATAGCTACAGAATAAAGGCATAGAAAATAGAAATGGAATCTCTGATAGTGGAAACTTCTATGAAGGAAGCGAATATATACAAGAGGGCCTGAATATTTCTATAATGACAAATCTCTTAAAAGACCTAGAGCAAATATCTGATATTGCTGAGATTTACTCATATTATGCTCTATTCTTCTTTGTATGTTTAAAATGTTTTACAATAAAATAATGTAAAAAAAGGTTTATTAAATATATTTTAAACACCATTTCAAAAATACTGCACTATACACACATATCTGCATTCCTGTGAAAACATAATTATCAGAAGAATTTCTAAAAGTTTTTGATTCAGTGATAATGACAGAAACTTCTTAAACTTTAAAATGAGACTGGTATTTTATTATTTTCTTCAGAAAAAAAAACAGAAGAAAACAAGAGGCACTGGGATTTAATAATAGGTATTATGACAGAATCAATTTAGTAGTCACTTGCTATTAGGATAAAATAAAAAATGACAATACACTGAAACTTTCATCCAGTTTCAGAACACAAATTGATGGAAAACTTTTAAGGACAAAAGAGACAAATAAACAAAGATCATAGCAGGTCCCTGTAAGCATCTCTGAAAGAAAAATGTTAAATTTTTTTGAATGTTAAAAAAAAATCTAGAGCAAGGAAAAAAAGCATGCCCTATACTATAACTTGTTATGATTAGAATTAATAATTTAATCATTAGAGTTTTCATTCTTTCGAGAAATAAAGTTTGAAGAGCCATACTTTTGTATCTGACTATTTAATTCTACCATCCAAATAAACAATGCTTTTGAGAAAGTAGTTTTTAGTTTCCTTTTTTAATTGCTTCTGCTGACCTATAACGACAAAATGTAAATAATGGCTTTCTAGAGACACTGTTTCATCCAAGAGACCCAGCACCTTACCTGGGTTTGTATACAGCTGGCTTTCCACGGTTTTGCCGATGCACTGCAGTTTAACAGCTTGCAGGGCGTCATCCACGTGCACGATGGTCGGCAGACTGCCCAAGGTGTCCTGTACCAAGTTGGCCACTTCCCGGACATCAAAGAGCTTCAACAGCTCCGAGTACACAGCTGGGAAGGAGCTCAGAAACACAGCCTTAAAGAGATGAAATTTAAATCAACTCCCAGATACGACCTGAGAAATCAGCTATAAAATGTCAGTGAGTTTAAGATCGTGACAAATATTTTTGAATGGTAGAAAAATGAATGTAAAATGTTTCTGGTACTGAAACTAAAAAGACTAAAAAGGTTAAAAGGCAAAATTTAGAAAAAAAAGAAAAAGTGTACCAAAACAGAGCAATTTTTCAAAATATGCAAAGGTACAACATAGTAAAAACTGGGAAATTCTGTAAAACTACTGACATTACCAAGATGATGGACATAATACCCAGAGAATCAGCAGAATGCAGCATGATCAAATGGAAAGAATGCTCAACTAAGACCTGGATTGTAATTATTTATGTTTCATTCTTTTTGGAGAAGCTTTTTGAAGTGCTCATTTAAATCTCATTTACTTTTAAGAAGCCAAACACATTAATTCTCTAAAGCACTTAATTTATGATTAAAGAAAAAAATATAGGACATCAGAAGGCATCAGAAGACCTATATTATAATGTAGGACTAGTTTGGCTTCTGATAAACTCTGTGACCTTGGATAAATCTTTTAACCCCGTAGGTTTCAGTTTCATCACCTGCAAAACAACATCATTAGAACAACCCCTTAGGTTTCTTCAAGATATACTGAAAACCCAGAACTGTCTGTATTCTTTATATAAGTAAAGAAACCTGATAATTTTATTTATATATATATATTTGTTGTTGTTGTTGTTGTTGTTGTTGTTGTTGTTTTTTGCGGTACACAGGCCTCTCACTGCTGTGTCCTCTCCCGTTGCGGAGCACAGGCTACGGATGCGCAGGCTCAGTGGCCATGGCTCACAGGCCCAGCCGCTCCACGGCATGTGGGATCTTCCCGGACTGGGGCACAAACCCGTGTCCCCTGCATCGGCAGGCAGACCCCCAACCACTGCGCCACCAGGGAAGCCAGATAATTATATTATAAGGGGGGAAAAAAAAAGATGCTAACATCAAACCCTGAGGGGCATACTTTAAAAACTGGGCTAGGAGAGGACCTTCCAGATGGCAGAGGAGTAAGACAAGGAGACCACTTTCCTCCCCACAAACACATGAAAAATACACTTACATGTGGAACATCTCCTAAAGAACACCTACTGAATGCTGGCAGAAGACCTCAGGCTTCCCAAAAGGCAAGAAACTCCCCACGTACCTGGCTGTGTGGCTGACAGCGTCTTGGTGCTCAGGCTGGGTGTCAGGCCTGAGCCTCTGAGGTGGAAGAGCCAAGTTCAGGACATTGGACCACCAGAGATCTCCCAGCCCCACATAATATCAATCGGCAAAAGCTCTCCTAGAGATGTCTGTCTCAACGCTAAGACCCAGCTCCACTCAACAACCAGCAAGCTCCACTGCTGGACAGCCCATGCCAAACAATTAGCAAGACAGGAACGCAACCCCAGCCATTAGCAGAGAGGCTGCCTAAAAACATAATAAGTTCACAGACACCCCAAAACACATCACCAAACGCTGTCCTACCCACCAGAGAGACAAGACCCAGCATCATCCACCAGAACACAGGCACCAGTCCCTTACACCAGGAAGCCTACACAACCCATTGAACCAACCTTATCCACTGAGGGCAGACACCAAAAACAACGGGAAATATGAACCTGCAACCTGCGAAAAGGAGACCCCAAACACAGTAAGTTAAGCAAAATGAGAAGACAGAGAAACACACAGCAGATGAAGGAGCAAGGTAAAAACACACCAGACCAAACAAATGAAGAGGAAATAGGCAGTCTACCTGAAAAAGAATTCAGAGTAATGATAGTAAAGATGATCCAGAATCTTGGAAATAGAATGGAGAAAATACAAGAAACGTTTAACAAGGACCCAGAAGAACTAAACATCAAACAAACAGTGATAAACAACAAAAGAAATGAAATTAAAAATTCTCTAGAAGGAATCAATAGCAGAAAAATTGAGGCAGAAGAATGGATAAGTGACCTGGAAAATTAAATAATGGGAATAACTACCACAGAGCAGAATACAGAAAAAGAATGAGAAGAATTGAGGACAGTCTCAGAGACCTCTGGGACAACATTAAATGCACCAACATTCGAATTATAGGGGTCCCACAAGAAGAAGAGAAAAAGAAAGGGACTGAGAAAATATTTGAAGAGATTATAGTTGAAAACTTCCCTAATACGGGAAAGGAAATAGTCAATCAAGTCCAGGAAGTGCAGAGTCCCATACAGGATAAATCCAAAGAGAAACACGCCAAGACACATACTAATAAAACTATCAAAAATTGGGCTTCCCTGGTGGCGCAGTGGTTGAGAGTCCGCCTGCCGATGCAGGGGACGCGGGTTCGTGCCCCGGTCCGGGAAGATCCCACATGCCGCGGAGCGGCTGGGTCCGTGAGCCATGGCCGTTGAGCCTGCGCATCCGGAGACTGTGCTCCGCGACGGGAGAGGCCACAACAGTGAGAGGCCCGCGTACCGCAAAAAAAACCACGTACCGCAAAAAAAAAAAAAACTATCAAAAATTAAATACAAAGAAAAAATATTGAAAGCAGCAAGAAAAAACAACAAATAACATACAAGGGTATCCCCATAAAGTTAACAGCTGATCTTTCAGCAGAAACTCTGCATGCCAGAAGGAAGTGGCAGGGCATATTTAAAGTGATGAAAGGGAAAAATCTACAACCAAGATTACTCTACCCAGCAAGGATCTCATTCAGATTGGACAGAGAAATCAAAATCTTTACAGACAAGCAAAACCTAAGAGAATTCAGCACCACCAAACCAGCTTTACCACAAATGTTAAAGGAACTTCTCTAGGCAGGAAACACAAGAGAAGGAAAAGACCTATAATAACAAACCCAAAACAATTACCAAAATGGTAATAGGAACATACATATTGATAATTGCATTAAATGTAAGTGGATTAAATGCTCCAACCAAAAGACATCTACTGGCTGAAAGGATACAAAAACAAGACCTGTACATATGCTGTCTACAAGAGACCCACTTCAGTCCTAGGGACACACACAGACTGAAAGTGAGGGGATGGAAAAAGATATTCCGAGCAAATGGAAATCGAAGGAAAGCTGGTGTAGCAATTCTCATATCAGACAAAATAGACTTTAAAATAGAATCAATCCAAGAAAAAGATATAACAATTGTAAATATTTATGTACCCAACATAGGAGCACCTCAATACATGAGGCAAATGCTAACAGTCATAAAATGGGAAATCGAAAGTAACACAATAATAGTATGGGACTTTAACACCCCACTTCCACCAATGGACAGATCAACCAAAATGAAAATAAAGAAGGAAACACAAGCTTTAAAAGATACATTAAACAAGATGGATTTAATTGATATATATAGGACATTCCATCCAAAAACAACAGAATACACTTTCTTCTCAAGTGTTCATGGAACATTCTCCAGGACAGATCATAGCTTGGGTCACAAATCAAGCCTCGGTAAATTTAAGAAAATTGAAATCATATCAAGTATCTTTTCTGACCACAATACTATGAGACGAGATATCAATTACAGGAAAAAAATCTGTAAAGGATAACAAACACATGGAGGCTAAACAATACACTACTAAATAACCAAGAGATCACTGAAGAAATCAAAGAGGAAATTTAAAAATACCTAGAAACAAATGACAATGAAAACACGACAGCCCAAAACATATGGGATGCAGCAAAAGCAGTTCTAAGAGGGAAGTTTATAGTAATACAGTCCTACCTCAAGAAACATCTCAAATAAACAACATAACCTTACACCTAAAGCAATTAGAGAAAGAAGAACAAAAAACCCCAAAGTTAGCAGAAGGAAAGACATCATAAAGATGAGATCAGAAATAAATGGAAAAGAAATGAAGGAAACGATAGCAAAGATCAACAAAATTAAAGCTGGTTCTTTGATAAACAAAATTGCTAAACCATTAGTCAGACCCATGAAGAAAAAAGGGAGAAGGCTCAAATCAACAGAATTAGAAATGAAAAAGCAGAACTAAGAACTGAAACTGCAGAAATACAAAGGATCATGAAAGATTACAAAACGCAAATATATGCCAATAAAATGGACAACCTGGAAGAAATGGACAAATTCTTAGAAAAGCACAACCTTCTGAGACTGAACCAGGAAGAAAAAGAAAATATAAACAGACCAATCACAACCACTGAAACTGAAACTGAAAATCTTCCAACAAACAAAAGCCCCGGACTTGATGGATTCACAGGTGAATTCTAACAAACATTTAGAGAAGAGATAAAACCTACCCTCTCAAACTCTTCCAAAATATAGCAGAGGGAGGAATACTCCCAAACTCATTCCATGAGGCCACCATCACCCTGATACCAAAACCAGACAAAGATGTCACAAAAAAAGAAAACTACAGGCCAATATCATTGATGAACAGAGATGCAAAAATCCTCAACAACATACTAGCAAACAGAATCCAACAGCACATTAAAAGGATCATACACCATGATCAAGTGGAGTTTATCCCAGGAATGCAAGGACTCTTCAATATACGCAAATCAACCAACGTTACACACCCTCTTAAATTGAAGGATAAAAACCATATGATCATCTCAATAGATGCAGAAAAAGCTTTTGACAGAATTCAATACCCATGTATGATAAAAACTCTCCAGAATGTAGGCACGGAAGTAACTTATCTCAACAAAATAAAGGCCATATATGACAAACCCACAGCCAACATCATTCTCAATGGTGAAAAACTGAAAGCATTTCCACCAAGATCAGGAACAAGACAAGGTTGCTGACTCTCACCACTACTATTCAACATACTTTTGGAAGTCGTAACCACAGCAATCAGAGAAGAAAAGAAATAAAAGGAATCCAAATCAGAAAAGAAGATGTAAAACTGTCACTGTTTGCAGATGACACGATACTATACATAGAGAATCCTAAAGACGCTACCAGAAAACTACTAGAGCTAATCAATGAATTTGTTAAAGTAGCAGGATACAAAATAAATGCACAGCAATCTCTTGCACTCCTATATGCTAATGATGAAAAATCTGAAAGAGAAATTAAGGAAACACTCCCATTTACCACTGCAACAAAAAGAATAAAATACCTAGGAATAAACCTACCTAAGGAGACAGAAGACCTGTATGCAAAAGACACTGATGAAAGAAATTAAAGATGATACAAACAGATGGAGAGATATACCATGTTCTTGGATAGGAGGAATCAACACTGTGAAAATGACTATATGACCCAAAGCAATCTACAGATTCAAAGTAATCCTGTCAAACTACCAATGGCATTTTTCACAGAACTAGAACAAAAAACTTCACAATTTGTATGGAAACACAAAAGACACCAAAGAGCCAAAGCGATCTTGAGAAAGAAAAACGGAGCTGGAGGAATCAAGCTCCCTGACTTCAGACTATACTACAAAGCTACAGTAATCAAGACATATAGTACTTGCACAAAAACAGCAATATAGATCAATGGAACAGGATAGAAAGACCAGAGATAAACCCACACACATATGGTCACCTTATCTTTGATAAAGGAGGCAAGAATATACAATGGAGAAAAGACAGCCTCTTCAATAAGTGGTGTTGGGAAAACTGGACAGCTACATGTAAAAGAATGAAATTAGAACACTCCCTAACACCATACACAATAATAAACTCAAAATGGATTAAAGACCTAAATGTAAGGTCAGACACTATATATAAAATTCTTAGAGGAAAATATAGGCAGAACACTCTCTGACATCAATCACAGCAAGATCCCTTTTGACCCACCTCCTAGAGAAATGGAAATAAAAACAAAAATAAACAAATAGGACCTAATGAAATTTAAAAGCTTTTGCACAGCAATGGAAATCATAAAGAAGACGAAAAGACCACCCTCAGAATGGGAGAAAATATTTGCAAACGAAGCAGCTGACAAAGGATTAATCTCCAAAATATACTAGCAGCTCATGCAGCTCAATATCAAAAAAACAAACAAGCCAATCCAAAAATGGGCAGAAGACCTAAACAGACATTTCTCCAAAGAAGATATACAGATTGCCAACAAACACGTGAAAGCATGCTCAACATCACTAATCATTAGAGAAATGGAAATCAAAACTAAAATGAGGTATCACCTTACACCAGTCAGAATGGCCACCATCAAAAAATGTACCAACAACAAATGCTGGAGAGGGTGTGGAGAAAAGGGAACCCTCTTGCTCTGTTGGTGGTAATGTAAATTGATACAGCCACTATGGAGAACAGTATGGAGGTTCCTTAAAGAACTAAAAATAGAACTACCATATGACCCAGCAATCCCACTACTGGGCATATACCCTGAGAAAACCATAATTCAAAAAGAGTCATGTACCCCAATGTTCATTTCAGCACTATTTACAATAGCCAGAACATGGAAGCAACCTAAGTGTCCATCGACAGATGAATGGATAAAGAGGATGTGGCACATATATACAATGGAATATTACTCAGCCATTAAAAGAAATGAAATTGAGTTATTTGTAGTGAGGTGGATGGACCTAGAGTCTGTCATAGAGTGAAGTAAGTTAGGAAGAGAAAAACCAATACCGTATGCTAACACATATATATGGAATCTAAAAGAAAAAAATTGGTTCTGAAGAACCTAGGGGCAGGACAGCAATAAAGATGCAGACGTAGAGAATGGACTTGTGGACACGGGGAGAGGGAACGGTAAGCTGGGACGAAGTGAGAGAGCGGCATGGACATATATACACTACCAAATGTAAAATAGATAGCTAATGGGAAGCAGCCGCATAGCACAGGTAAATCAGCTTGGTGCTTTGTGACCACCTAGAGGGGTGGGATAGGGAGGGTGGGAGGGAGATGAAAGAGGGAGGGGATATGGGGCTATATGCATACATATAGCTGATTTACTTTATTATATAGCAGCAACTCACACAACAATGTAAAGCAATTATACTCCAATAAAGATGTTAAAAAGATAAATAAAGAAAACAAAATAAAATACACTTAATCCCACTTTATATCATAAATATTTAAAAAATATTGAATAATCAATTTTTAAACAAATTCATTGCATTTGTGATGTACCAGGAATTCAGAATAGTCAAATAAAGCAATGATTAAGTCTCTGAAAACAAATATAAATAAAAATTTTAAAAAAATAAATAAAAACTGGGCTAGGATTGTACATCGAAACAAACTCAGCCTTTTAAAATTCCACAAAAGGAGAGCAGTGGAAGGAAAAGTCGATCAGCCTCAAACACCTGGTGAAGGAAGAGGCACATTTTGTAATATGAGATTCAAGGGCTGGTGGGTTTACCATTGAGATCTGACCCCAGGGGAAGGTAGGTCAAGTCTACAAGTGCTGATGATTCAAACACAGAATCAAATTCAAATTCATGGAGTTTGATATTTACCTGTATAGCAGCAGCAGACATTGTAGAAGAGCCAAGACCTGTTTTTGATGCCAGAACCATCAGAATGCTTAAGGTGCTTGGGTCAACAGCCATGTTTTCCCCTTGACTCTTAAAAATTATAGATTTTCTGGAATGTACTTAAAATTAATAACCTGATATTCCCTGGTAAAGACTATATTTATATAGCCTTCATTTCACTCTGCAAAGAGCTGAGTCATACAGATGAAATGTAAAAAAATTAAAATAAAATGAGCCCAGCTTTCTGGTCACTGAAGTCACCTAAGTTGACTTTCCTCAGGAATCCCTTAATTTATCCATCAATTCTTTATTTATACCTCTTTATTTCAAAAAGGTATTTGAATGTGCTTGCAGTGTAAGATACAATTATTAAAAAGGATAAAGGAACAAGGTCGTTGTGATGAGGGCAGAAAGACAGTTGTAATAGCTATCTAAGCTAAAGATTTTTACTGAAAATAAAAATAAAAACATGATTTTGTTTTGACCTTCTTGGTAGCCAAGGCAAATAGAGAAAGATAATTAATAGGAATTTGGGGCAGGGTCTTGGGCCTCAACTCCTTCTGCCATTCCTCTTTTCTTGGGGTTTCCAAGGTACAGACCTGTCCTTGGAATGGGAAACCAAGATCCACTGTATATAGCTGACTTAGCCTTCAGTCCTGCCCAGGGCAGGGCTCCTAAGTACAGAGTCATTAACAGGCTGGGCTTAGGCCAGGAGTACTAAATGAACCTCCTAGTACCAGGATGGCCAGATCTATAGAGCAGCCATCCATTGATCCAACCTGAAGGATTGGTGGGATGGCTATTCTACCTCCAGGAGATGGAATTTGCTCTGAGTTGTAGCTCACATGGAAAAAATGCAAAATGGAGCAAGGATACTGGGTTTTTGTCTTCCAGGCAAGAATCTTTAAGGACCAGTGGATAACCTTGGCTCTGCACATGGTAGGCAGAGTTCTAAGATGATCTCCATAACCTTTGTCCCTTGATGCTGTTCCCATGCAGAGGTTTTCTCTGGCTCGTGGTGGGGGAACTCAGAGATTTGAAGCATGAGAAGGATTTGAAAAACTGTGCCTGGCTTCGAGGATGGAGGGGCCACACACCAAGGAATGCAAGTGGCCTCTAGGAGCTGAGAGCACCCAGATCCTCCTCCCACCCCTGGCTGACAGCTAGCATGGAAATGGGAATCTCACTCACAAGGAAACTGATGCCTGTCAAAAGCCTGAAAGATCTAGAAAGTGAATTCCTCCCCAGAGCCTCCAGATAAGCCATCAAAGCCAACACCTTGATTTTGGCTATAGGACCAAGATCTGACCAAGCCTTCCAACCTACAGAACTTGAGCTTATAAATGGGTGTTATCTAAAGCCACGGTGGTCATTTGTTACGCAGCAACAGAAACCTAACTGCTGGATCAATCAGATTAGTGACACCTTCCTTCTTGGAAGAGAGAGCTAAGAAAGTGTGGGGTCAAAGGGGGACTTGGAATGGGAAGAGGTGTTTAGCATTCTCCCAAAACATAAAGGAACAAAGTCCTCATTGCTTAATGAAGAAAACTAACCGCTTCATTATTCTGTATAAATTTTCTCTTAGCATTAAACTAAATAAAATTATCACTTCAAAATTTACAAGTATAGGATACTGCATAAAATAATAGAGAACGACTTCAGTAGAGTTTATGAAGATATTTAGAAACTATTACACATTTTATATATCATCTCTTGATAAAAAGCTAAGGGCCAAAAAAGAAGAATCAAGTATGATCCTTTGAAGGTGCTAAAGTTGTTTTACTATCTTGATGGAGGGGTAGAACTTAGAGAATCAAGAGCAGTTGGAGTTCAGTATGTTAAACAAAGAAATGGAGGCTGCTCTATATTGTGGTTGTACCTCAGCAGCCGAAATCATCTCAGGGTGACTGCTAGGGTTCGGTGGAAACACAACTAAGGTAAAAGAATATTTCTCCAACTTTAAAGAAGAGAAAAATCTCTTGAGTCCCTACAAAGGCATCTCATTAAGAAACCATGACTTAAAGTTACTCTTAAGAGTAAGAGAGTATTTTTCAGTTATGGATTAAGTAAGTTTTATCCCTGTAACTGATAAAGGCTTGTTTTGTTTTGTTTTGTTTCAGAAAAACTCAAAATGAAAACTCAACTTTTCAATAGCTTTTGTAAAAGTAGTGAACTTCTGAGAACTTTCATCTAAAGGGATATATGTTAACCTGTTACAGTATCCTTTTCAAATATCAACGGCTGATAAGTAGGGTCTGGTTAGTGGGCAACTTGACACTGAGGCTTCTGGCAAGTTTCCTAATGTGTAGTGATTGTACGGTTGACAAGAGAAGCCAGAATGACATTAAAAGAGCCTGTATCCTTCACCAGATGGAAGATGAGTCCACCTCTGCAAAGAAGAAAGTAACAAGAATAGCCCCCAAACAGTCAGAAAAACATGGCTCTATTATTGGGGGTGGGTTGGTACATTTCTAGTGTTTTGCCATTATATATAACGCCTTCCAAATGTCAAATGACACCGAATTACAACAATACTCTTAGGGATCTAGTTTTGCCTCCTAATCTCCCATTTTGTATCCCAACTCTCAGTGATTGTAAGCCTCAAGTCTTCAGGGAATGGTAGTAAAGAGGTTGCTTCTCCATCTGACAAGTTATTAAACCAAGTTATTAGAATTAAACATGTACAAGAAGGATTAAGAAAGTGTAGAGAAAGATATTCAGAATTATCTCTCGGCACATGTTCAAGGCCACGCTATTTGGAAAGTGTACAGATCCCGTTCTTAAACAAAATATGGGGAGCTACTCCTGGTCATAGAATTTGGCAGCAACCGCTCAGCACTGGTCATAGAAGATCAGTCCCAGGATGATTAGCGTCAAGTTAAATAAGACAAAACAACACGCAATTTAGCTGAGACCAATATAATGAGCCTCAAGTCCACAGATTAAAATGCAGCACAAGGGAGTTCTCTGGTGGTCCAGTGGTTAGGACTCGGCGCTCTCACTGCCAGGGCTCGGGTTCCATCCCTGGTCGGGGAACTAAAAAAAGCAGCAGCACAAGGCCTGGGGAAAACAACTGCAGCAGATTGGCTAGAGCGAAATTCCTTCTCCTTGGCTGACGGTGTCAGGGTGTCTCTATCAGTATGTGTTCTAGAAACTGGAATGGAGGCTGGTGCAAACCAACAGGCTCTCCATTCAGAGCGAGAACAGTCCGAGGAAAGACAACCTAACTTCTGCTCTGCTGGCGTTCGGAAGCTGAGGGACTTTTTAAAAGTCTCAGTTAAGCTACAAATATAAGCTGGAGCTACAGATTGCTGATGGAGAAAATATTCACTTACACGGTTGTGTAAAAATAAATAAATTGGACTCATTTTTCCTCTATTCAGCAGAGATGAAAAAAAATTACCTGTGATTGAGATAATGCTCCAGACCCTTTGCTTTCTTGTGAAAGAAAAAAACGGACTGACATGAGGAGCTCCTGAATGCAGCGGCGAAATTCTTCCTCATTCTGTCCGCCGGTGGCGAGGGAAAACAGCCTTCGAGACTGAACGATATACTTAAAAATATATTCTTGGGCCTTAAAACAAAAGTTTTAAAACATTAGTTTCAAAGGAAACCAAAGGTATTTATTTGACAATGACACAGCACAAAAACCATAGCACAACATTAGACTTTTAAAATATTGACTTAAATACTAAGGCCCTGTGAGATTTTTGAACAGTATTTACTCGTAGGGA
>NW_006797597.1:310026-325833 GCF_000442215.2 Lipotes vexillifer
TAGGGAAAGGGCCATTTTTCTCTGATGCCTAACGAGAGAAAACGTATAGATAATTTTAAAATTCTATGTAATTCTTGAGAGGTATAAACTTTAAATGTTTCTGATCCTCAGATGATTTTTTAAATTTAATCAACAAAGAGACAGCGGTCTGTTTTTCAAAAATTATTTTGCTTTGCTGGTAGGTACTCTTGCCACTTGCATTTTACCTTCAATTGGTCCAAAATGACAAGTTTATAATGAGTAAAATGCTTGTTTTTTAAAATGTACACCTGTTTACTTTTATCTACTGACATCAAATAGGGTATACTCAATTATAGAAATCAAAAGACTGCCAGAGCTGTTATGGACAATCCTTTTAAGAATCTATATTCTTTACAAACATGTTTGCAGGTAAGGTATCAACATCTCCATATATACTGAGCACATAGGGCCCAGAGATATGGGCAGTGCTAAACCATGATACCCAGTAAAACCTCAGGTTTCCTCACTGTGATCCCTGCTAAGCCATCCTATTATCCTCTCTTAAGACAAATGGCCCTCAGAGGGTCTCTGTCAGGGTGGTGGAACCAAGAGCCAGGAACTTCTAAGCTTAACTGCCCATCTGCAGTCTTCTTTTCAGCCTTTCCTCCTGCCAATCCTAGACTTCAAGTGTTCAGAGCCCAGAGGAGTAAGGATTCAATGCCAGGCAGGTTCCAGTGGGCAAGCTTGGCAAAGTCCCTTTCAAATTTCATCAGCTCTGGAGTAGCCATAAACTGATTAAGATCCTTGAATTGGAATGTCAGTAATACATCATCACCAATTACTGTCTGTGTAGAGGAAACCAATTCGTTTAGGCATCACCACGCAACAGCACTGTTAGACTGTGATCTGTTATTGACAGCGTGTCATTACCTTCAACACCTCCTGGATGTGCTCTTGTCTCTCCGCTTCCGTGATCCTGTCCACATACCACTTGAGCACTTTGATGAGATCTCTAAAATACAAGGAGACGTGCAGAAGGTAGAATTGCTCTCATTCTCAATTAAATGCCAACAAATCAAATGCTTATGTTTATCATGAGGAGGCTTCATTTCCCAACAGTTCTCACATTTTTCTGTCAAACTGCCATAACATAATAATTTTACAAAGTCTGCCTATCAATGTCACTACCCCTTTTTTGAAGCTGAAAAGAGAAACAACACTTCCTCCCAGCGAGATTCCTTTCAATCTGGACATATTCCATCGGCCCTGCTGTTTCTGGCAGTGCTTCCAGTGGGTGAACACAAATATCTGAGAAAAGGACTCTGGCCAAGGGAGTGCCTGAATATGACTGTCATGGTCAATCTCGGACAACTGCTAATTGGGATTTCCTCCCCAGCGACTATGTAAACAGTTGGATGAAATACTCGGCTGGAGGCAAAAGGGGGTGTGAGGAGGGATGAAGGTAATACCTCCCCATTTCAAAGCACACCCCCATGGAGTTATCAAGCCAATTCTCTGACCTGTGGGAAGAATGAGCCTTACCGTCAAAGTATGCCTTAGTAATTTCCAGAAAACCCAAGTCTCATTGTTTTAAGAAACAAAAATTGAATTAACCTCCACCCCCGCAAATCCTCAAGATTGCAGTTGTGTGACCGTTAACACTGGTCAGTTCTTGATTTCTAGGAAACAGAGCAATTTTTAAAAATGCTCCTCTTTTCTGTCGGGAGAGAATCCATGGATGTGCCAGTAGGTAGATGCTGCTGGGAGTGCTCTTTTGAAGATGATCTGTCGGTGAGTTTCTGGCCACCCACAGCTCAAGACGATTCCACGGGCCTTATTTGTCTTATTAGGACTTATTAGCTGCCTTCCTGGCCAACCTGAAATTTAGAAATTACACCCTCTTTCTCTACCTTCCAATGATAGTCTCAGTCAGAGGTGGTGACCACCTCACACCAGAGCCCAAATTGTTAGGCCAAGGGGCAAAGTCGGGCCAACATTTCAAAACTATCCCTGTTGTTACATTTCACCCTCTGAAAAACTCATGTTGGCAGAGGGTCAAGTCTTGCAAAAATGACTCCATTCATTTAAACGTCAGAGGCGTAAATCTTACCAGGCCATGGTGGGGAATACCCAAAGGAACGGGATCAAATGCTTAATTGATTACCTACTATCTTTTATACAATACATAGATGGGGAAAACCCTGATTCCATGCTCTTTAAACACACCTCTGGGAATAGATGATTGTGCATGTACATACCCATAGGTGCTTAAAGTATAAGGTAAAAACTCTGGCAGAATAGCAATGACAGCAGTGTAATGGGGAGATAGAACTTTGGGGTACATTTCAGGGCTGTATTTAAGCAAGGCCCCAAACCGGGAAGATGTCATGATAGGACAGAAGGAGGGACATTGTCACCTTCTGGCAACTATCACCTGGGCTACGTGGAGGCAGGAACCAGCTAAAGCATGACATTATTCATTCACTTTTAGCCTTGCTTGCATAATCTGAGCTGACAGGAAAGGACCAGCAGTTAAAATGGCAGCTGATAACAAAGGGTAGAGTCCAATGACTGAACTGCTTGCAGCCAGGGACCAGGTCTTCATATGATCAGCACAAAGCATAGTGCCTGGTATGCAGTAGGCACTCAGTAAATATTAACAGATGAATGAACAAATGACTTTAAAATGGTATGATGGCAAAGATTGTTTTCCCATCATTTTTCTTTCTTAAAGACATCTAGAATCATCAAGGAGTGTGGTGATTAAATGGGGCTCTTGACAGCCAAAGTGAAATAACCAGATATTTTAGACTAAAGAATATCAAGTGAAACAGAGACAAGAAGAAAATACCTTATATTTTAGGTTTCAGGAACAGAATTCAGGAAGTTCTTTTTTTCCCCCTTTTAATCAAAGTAAGTTCCAGCCATTAAAAGAAGGTGTGTGAGAAAGGAAGAAACTGTCGCAAGAGACACTTCAGTGGTTGTGCTTCATTTCTTCCTACACACTCCCTTTTGAATTTTCCTATATAGTTGGTTCTGCTTTAAAAACTCAAAAGAAACTGCTTCTCCACCAATTACAAGATAAAGGGTCTTACCTGTATGCAAGTGCCCCAGCAAAATGACTCTCAATATAAGTGTCCATTACAGGTTTAAAATGATGAAATTTGCTATCTTGCAGCAAATTTATTATGTGAACCTAAAAAAAAAAAAAAAAAAAAATGGAGCTTTATAAAACTGAACACACACCAAGATTTTTTTTTTTGGTAGAGGGGAGGGGGAAGATTTCTTTTCAAGTAAGCTCATGCTATTATGTGCACATTTATAAACAGCTTTAGGAAAGTCAAAATTAAGAGACAAAATTAAGATATAATTAAAGTGAATTGAAACTCACCAAAGAATCAAACACTTTAGACCCATATTTTTGGGAATTTTCATCTAAAATTCCAAACAAGGTATCCAGTGTATCTTGCAGAAACTGTTGGATAAAGAAGTAAAAGCATAAATAAAATATCCTCTGTCCTTCCCCTCTAAATATTCTTTATCCCATGAATTTCTAAGAGAGGGATAACAAAACAGCATATACCTTTACTATCTCTGAGCCATCAATTTCTTTTAATTTAGAGAGACAGCCTGTGATCTTGTCTGGGTGAGTTCTCCATTTCAAAAGATCAAGCATATCACCTTTCCAAACAGAAAAGGAAAATTAGTTGCCCTAATAGAGAACACGAAAGTGTTCTACTGTAAACGCTCAATTCTTACACACATTGCCTCTTGGTCACCCAAGTTGCAGGCTCCCAGGCCCTACCACTAGGCCTCTAAATGGCATTTATTACAGTGTATTCTAATTATTTCTCCCTTCCCAATGCCCTTGACTTACAAACTCCTACTTATCCTTCAGTTCTCAGGCTAGCTATCTGTCTTTGCCCCCACTAGACTGTAAATTCCAGCAGAGCAAGAGAGTGTGCGAGTTTGGCCCTAACATAGTGCCAGCATCTGGAACAGGGCAGGCACACAGCAGGCACTTGGTAAATACTGGCTGAATGATTTTCTGCCTCCTCCCATTAAAGTGGGAGATTCTTGAGGGCTGGGAACCCACTTTATTCATATTTGTGCCCCCAGCATATAGCACTCTGCCTAGCAACAAATTCCACTTGGCAATGAAGGTCTTCTTGACAATGTGGCCCAAACCTGACATGACTAGAAGGTCCCTGCACAGTGATGACAAAGCCAGTCAATTGTCAGACCATCTAGTGAGCCTTTGGACCTGAGAGGGCCAGTTCCTGGACTCCATGATCATCTTCCATCCTAGACTCCGGCCCAGCTCTTCAATTTCCTCCTTTCCCTGAACTGACAACACGGGGCCCCTGAGTCTAGCAGGGTCCTCAGGGAACCTCTTCACCTCGTGAGGGAATAAATCCTTCCCTCATCCTTCCTGGGTAGAAGGTCCTGAACATGGTGTCCAGCTTCACTGGTCTCCAAAGGGATCAGGGAGACGGTGGTGTCTGGAGGCCAATGAAAGCAGTAAGAACTGACAAGGCACGTGCGAGCAGGATGTGCCCTGGGCAGGGGAACCTGGCAGGGCTGGTCTCCTGGTGCTCAGTGGGGCTGAGAGACTAGAACAGCCAAGAGAGAAGCCAGGAGGGGTTTTCTACTTCAAAGTACTTGTTTCAAGAAAAACCCAAATGGGACTTGCTGTGAGACAGAAAGACCGATGTGGAAACAAGAAACAAACCAAACAAACACAATCCAAGAGATCAAGGAAGAGCAGTTATGATGAGAAAGAAAATATGATGTAGTGAGTAAAGATGTGAAAACAGCATAAGAATCTCAAGAGGAGATAGAAGCAACCTCCACCAAAGTCAGATTCAAAAGAAAAACTTCACAAACAAAAGAAAGAAATTTGGTACTAAATGAGAATATTTGCCTATAGCAAATAGGGGTAAGAGGAGGAGGCGGATTTAGAACTAGAAAAATGAGGGAATCTTTTTTCCATACTGACAGTGAAAAAGAGATTTATGACTATTTTCATAACAGAAAATCCTGAAAATGTTAAATATTCATGTCTAACTCGGACACCCTGGAGGTATGATTGAAACCTTTTAAAAAATGATTGGTCAGAGCTTCCCTGGTGGCGCAGTGGTTGAGAGTCCGCCTGCCGATGCAGGGCACATGGGTTCGTGCCCCAGTCCGGGAAGATCCCACATGCCGCGGAGTGGCTAGGCCCGTGAGCCATGGCCACTGAGCCTGCGCGTCCGGAGCCTGTGCTCCGCAACGGGAAAGGCCACAGCAGTGAGAGGCCCGCGTACCGCAAAAACAAAAACAAAACAAAACAAAGATCTGTTGTGTGAGGAAACATTTTTTTTTTCCTTAGCAAAATGTCATTGTTACAGAATTAAAATAAAAAATTTAAATACTTAAAAAAAAATTCATGTATGCCAAGAACTCAGAATCAAGCCAAAATTGTCATCTCTTGGGCCTCTATTTTAGCCATTTGTTGCAAATTTGGAGCTAGGACCTACTTCTGAAAAATGTGAATTTTATAATTTTATAAATTCCATTCAATTAACATTTACATGGATACTGACTGTATGCCTAATCTACCAAGAGCTATAAAATAGGTAGATGGCATGATCCCTACTTTTGTTTTTTTTTAATCATAATCTCAGGAAGAGACTGAATAAACCACCCATCACTGGGGGTAGGAAAGGGACGTAGGGCAGTCACTACCTGCACAAATGTTAGACTTAATTTAAGCACTGCTTTTATTTTCTCATAACTTTTTAAACAGTTATGTTTAACAGTCCAAGGAAGCTGACAAACAAGTAATTCCTTTTCTGATCCCCACTTTTAAGAAGCTTAAAATATCTACTTGATTTGGCAATCACAGACGTCTAGCTGAGTGCTCTGGCCTCGGTATGCTATCTAAGAATGACACTGGAACACAGAGAGTGTGCAGACACACTTTAGAAACCCTGAAATGCAAATCTGCTCTAGGAAACTGTTCCTAGAGACCACATCACTTACTAAATGCCCAATTGTAATGGTAATGGGATCTGTAAACTTTCCAAGTCAAGTAAAATGAATACAAAGCCAATTTAATTCCAATTTGGAACTGGATTACTTCTACACAGAGACATGTGTCTAGCATGGAAATTTCAGAAAGCTCAACTAACTTCCTTCCTCCTTCCCATGTCTGAAACACACTATTCATTTCCTGCTTCATTTTGAGCTGTCTTACACTGACAAGGTTAATCAATGTCAAAATGATAATTAAGCACTTATTAGTCTTCAACAATGAGTCAAGCATCGCCTTCCATATAGTGAGATGTTTAATATAACGGTTTCATGAATAGTTTATTTAGCTGAAAACGTTCTTTGCTTTTACAAAGTAGCAGCTTCTAATTATCAGGATTTTGTTCCCTCTGTATTATGTTCACAATTCTAATATCCTAAACCCTAGAACTAGAAAAAGTGAAGGATGCAGGGCCGAATATTTTGATGGCAGATAATCTACTGTTAGATTTGTGTCACTGACAGAATAATGGTCCCCAAAGATGTCCGTATTCTAACCCTTGGAACCTGTGAATCTGTTTATCTTACATGGCAAAAGAGATTTTACAGGTGTGATTAAGTTAAAGATCTTTTTTTTTGTTTTTTTTTCGGTACACGGGCCTCTCACTGTTGTGGCCTCTCCCGTTGCGGAGCACAGGCTCCGGACGCGCAGGCTCAGTGGCCATGGCTCACGGGCCCAGCCGCTCCGCGACATGTGGGATCTTCCTGGACCGGGGCACGAACCCGTGTCCCCTGCATCGGCAGGCGGACTCTCAACCACTGTGCCACCAGGGAAGCCCAAAGATCTTTTAAATAGGGGTATTATTCTGGATGATTTGGTGGGCCCACTCTAATCACAGGGGTTCCTAAAAGATGGAAGACAGTTAGAATCAGAGAGATTTGAAGATGTTATGCTGCTGGCTTTGAAGATGGAGAAAGGGGCCTGGAGCCAAGGAATGCAGGTGGTTCCTAGAAGCTAGAAAAGGTAGGTAAAAAGGATTCTCTCCAAGAGATTTCAGAGGGAATGTGGCTCTGCCGACACCTTGATTTAGGCCCCATGAAACTGACTGCAGACTTTTGACCTCCAAAATTGTAAGATAATAAATTATTGTTGCTTTAAGCCAATTAGTTTGCAGTAATCACTACAGCAGCAACAGATAACTAACACAAGCTGAAAATAGTCTAATGGAGACAATCAGTTAAATGTGAACTTAGACTCTATAACAGACACACAACTAACCCACATGGGATGAATAAAAATTCCACCAAAGGGAGTCACTAACATGTTGATTTTATTATCTTCATAACCTCCATGGGGTTAGACTGTTCCCACAAAAAATGTCTGAGGTAAATGCTTTATAGTCATTATAGAGTTCTGTCAATGAAGGTTTTATTTAAGTAAAATCATTAACCACTGAATACTGATAAAGTCTGGTATAATGACATGACTTGGCAATAGCTACTTTCAATCAGATTTACTAAAAATGAATTATATAGTTGATTTTTAAAAATATTTCCCAAATATACTTTTGGAAGGGGAGAAACAAAACCCAAGATAAATGTGAAAGAATCATTTGCCATTTGCCAACTTCTGCATAAATACAGTAGCAATGCATGACAAATTGAGTGGTATCTTAAAAGTGGTCATTATAACAATGCCACAATTTGCTTCTTTTCTCATTCCATGTTCTAAGAAAAGAAATATATTTCTTACTATGTGACACAGAAGAAAGAATTAATAACACTTACAAAAGTTTAAGCACAGGAGCATTTTTTGACTCACAATACAGGGCCCTGACTTAGGATGGCTTGACTTAAGATTTTTTGACTTTACATGGGTGTGAAAGTGATATGAAATCATTTAGAAACCATACTTCTAATTTTGAGTTTTGCGCTTTTCCTGGCTTAGCCACATGCTAACACAGGTACAATACCCTCTTGCGATGCTGGGCATTGAGCCCCAGCTCCCAGACAGCCATGTGATCTTGAAGGTAAACAACCAACACCAGTTACAACCATTCTGTACCTATACAACCATTCTGTTTTTCACTTTCAGTACAGTATCCAATAAATTACATGAGATATCTAACACTATTATAAAATAGGCTTTGTCTTAGATAATTTTGCCCAGTTGTAAGCTAATGTAAGTGTTCTGGGCATGTTTAATGTAGGCTAGGCTAAGCTATGATGTTTTGTAGGTTAGGTGTAATAAATGCATATTCTACTTACCTTATTCAAGTTACCATGGGTTTATCAGGATGTAACCCAATCCTAAGTCAAGGAAGAACTGTGCCTTATTATGACGTGATTCTCTTCAACATAATGAATCTGATTTTATTAATATGGCATTCAGGATGCTTTCCAGAAGGCTTACATGGCAACCATGAAGAACTCAAAAATGTTTAATTTGCTTCCTTCATTATAGACAATGTTTTCACGACAGTTTGCCAAGGAGAAGAGCTTGCTTTATTAATCATAACTTGCTAAACAATCACTGACATAAAAAGTAATGCTAGAATAGAAAAGCAATATCCATCTAATTAAACAAAAAACAGCCTTCACTCTAAAGTCTGCAATTAGCACTGTCTATGGAGCTATAAAGCAAGAGAAATTAAGGTGGTGGTAATCCTGGTCTTTTTTTTTTTTTTTTTTTTTTTAAAGCAGCTGGGTTTGACAGTTTATTTTGAAGAGTTGTGTACTTGGGTTCCAATACTGGGATAATTCTATAGTCCTTAAACTACATGCATTTAAGAGATCATTGGGTCACAATTGTTTTCATATTATTGGAAATCACAAACAGAAAGATCAACATTTTTTCTAGTGCAAAGTTATTATACATAACATTGATGTTTATTGAATATCCTATCAAAATTCACATGACTACTTAAATACAAGGGCTTTCAAATAAAACAGTATTATACATTACCATTTTGTGTGAGTTTTGTGGAACAGAGAAAAGATGTTATCCAAAAAGACTCCTTCGTGGCCTTCATGGCTTGATTATTATTCCCCAGGAGAATGCCCTTGGAAAAAGGAAGTTTGAGGTAGCGGGTAGTATCCTGAAGATTTGTGTTTTCTTCACACTGCAAAAAATATTTTTAAAAATGGGATAGGGGAGAGAAGAGACCTCATGAGAATTATTAAGCACGATGTCCATCTCTAGTGTTTATGAACTGGGAAATATTCCAAATATTATTACAAATAGAATTTGGCTTTTAAGTAAAATGCAACAAAAATGTCTACGAGGAATTACGCACGGATTTTGGACTCAGACCCATTTGGGTTTGAATCCTATCTCTGTTACTTCCCACACAAGTAACTGTATCAAGTTGTTTAACCTCTTGTGATTTCCATTTTCTCTCTCTATAACCTCATTTTGCCGTCATAAGAATTAGATTACATAACGCCTTTATCATAGAGCCTGGAAGTGCTCCAGAAGTCATACTGCAGTGACCACCGCATTTAAGAAAAGTGCTTACATTCTTCCCACATCTCCTCTGAGGCGGATATTAAACAGCTCCTTACTTTGAAAACTGGCAATTAAAGGACTCTGTATTTCAGGATAATCTAATAGCTCCACTATGTTGAGAAGTCTCTACAGAAAATGCCAGCCAACAAATGTAAAAGGAATTACAGGTTTTAAAAAATACAGTTTCATATTCCTAGTGTAATTCTTATTTTAGTCAATGATTGTCGCTAAGTGCTAAAACCAGCAGGAAAACTGTTGATGAGGAAATGAACATGCATAGGATGCCACACAGGTTACCTCCTACTGGCCAGACGACAGATGTCTGTCACGACAGATGTCTGTCACGACGGATGCCCATGGGGGGACTGAGTTGTCAGCCCTCTAACGCAGGGCAACGCAAAGAAACACATCATCATCTGCAATGTGTTCTTACAAAACTGTGGAACCTGAATCTGTTACACCTACAGGTTCAATTTCTACTTCACAGGAAATACGAGGGACAGAGCAACACGCTGAATGTTAGGGGGAAGCAACCAGACAAGAAGGCAGCACTTTCTGTAGGATGCTTGGCTTTGTACCTTCAAGTCAAGTTTCGTGAAAAAAAGGATTGTTCTAGACTTAAGAGATAGATAGCCAGGTACAATGTAATGGTCCTGGATTTGGACAAACTTGCTGAAAAGGATTTTTTTTTTTTTTTGAAATGTATACATTGACTAAGTTCTAGATGAGATTAAAGAAAAATTAATGATTGGAAAAGTCATTAACTGAAAAAAGGAAATTAAAAAAAATATATAATGAAGCAATCTAGATATCCTTCAGTACATGAACAGATAAACTGTGGTACAAACAGAAAATGGAATACCATTCAGTGCTAAAAAGAAGTGAGCTACGAAGCCATGAAAAGACATGGAGGAACCTTGATGCATATCACTAAGTGAAAGAAGCCAATCTGAAAAGGCTACATACTGTATGATTCCAACTATGTGACATTCTAGAAAGGGCAAAACTATGGAGGCGGTAAAAAAGATCAGTGGTTGCCAGGGGTTTTGGGAGTAGGAGAAAGGATGAACAGGCAGAGCACAGATTTTTCTAAGGCAGTATGATATTATCATGATGGATACATGTCACTATACATTTGTCCAAACCCACAGAATATACAAAACCAAGAGTGAACCCTACAGTAAACTATGGACTTTGGGTGATAATGATGTGTCAATGTAGGTTCACCCTTGGTAAAAAATGTACCATTCTGGTGAGTGATGTTGCTAATGGGGGAGGCTCCGTATGTGTGGAGGCAATGGGTGGAAGGGAAATCTCTGTACTTTACTCTCAACTTTACTGTACACTAAAACTGCTCTTTTAAAAAGTCTATTAAAAATATGTATCATTTGGGTAAACGAAGTCCATACAGAAGAACATTCAGAAAGATATACACTAAGGGGTGAACAGTTGACATTGTTTGGGTAATGACAGTCTGGTGTTTTTATTTTATTTATCTATATACTGCTTTTATAATGAAGGTGATTTTATATTAAAATTCTGAGAAAAAATATTGTAACAGATACAGAGATGGTATAGCTTAGCTTATTTTGAGTATAAACTTAGGAACCTTATTTCTTTAAATATTTTCAAGGCTAGTGTCTTGGGAACAGGTAGGAAATTAAGCACAGAATCCCTCTGGTTTTCTAGACTACTCTGTGTGATTTACAAAAAAATTTTAATAATAAATCTTTAAGAAAGACCTCTCTGACAAGTTGAGAGAAACAGAATCAGAATATTACAAGATGTTCTTCCCAGCACACCTGTCCAGTAACAGGAGGACCAACAAATACAATAAACAGCCTCCATAACTCTCTTCTCATGTTATGACTCCAAATGCTTTCTTTTATTACTGCAAGATATTTCATTTAGACAGAAGAATGCATACATAGTTTAAAGAATAATTATAAAGTGAACACTTCAGATGCTTTCCTGAGAAAAAGTGCTTAGGCAAAGTAATGTTCTGGAACTTGGGGTCACCGTCCCCTCTCCTCAATCTTGTTCTTGGTATCAGGGCTTGGAGCACAGCAAGCTATAACTTGAGTCACAGCAACCCATACTGGACCTATTTCCTGCCTGGATCTGGTCTATGGGGTCAGAAACATGCTCTGGTCTGCCATCCCCAGCCTGACTTGTGCTCCATTTGTCGAACCATACCTCCTATTGGGACTGAAGTCTCACGCAAACCCAGTCTAGACACTGTCTAGCTATTTCCAGACCTCCTCCCCAGAAGCTGGAGTATGCCCTGGCCTGGTATGCTCCATCTGTTCACAGAAATCCTGCCCCTATAGATAGATCTCTTAACCCCCTTCCCCCCAGCTAACTAACTGCCTGCTCTTGAGCACTTCTGGAAGTCTCTTAGAATTCCTGCTTGCTGAGCTCATGTAGTTCAACTGGCAGTCAGGGACCAGTCACTGCTGTGTCATGTCCATAGCGGGCACCGTGAATAGAAGCCTTGGCTGTCTTCACCGGGGCCAGTCACTGTGGCCAGGTCAGTGTCACCTTTTCTAGTTCACTGCACTTCTCTCCCAGCCTGGGGGACCAAGACCTCAGCATCAGAGTCTCTCTGATTCCGAGATGTGACACCTTGAGAGCTTCTTACAGCTAAACTCTATCACCCTTACTCAATGCAAAATACAGTAACTAATACAAACATTACTCTGGACACAAAAGTTATCTGAAGACCTTGCACCAACAATACTGGTGTGCATATGTGTGTGCTGTGTGTGTTGCTGTTGGTGTGGGGAGCAAGTGTGAGGGTGGGTGGGTAGGAATTCTACCCTTAAATTCAGTAAAGAAAAGTACATAATTACCCTTTGGTCTCTGTGAACCCTTTACTATAATATTTACCAGGAGTTCAGAGCTGGTTTTTTTGTCCAGTAAGAGTCAAAGCCATACGCTAGGTATGGGGTTAGAGTTTTAATCTATTTCCAAAGAACTTAAGTGGCCTGCAGAGAAAATCTCATGGCCTATCTTTTCTTGTCCTCTGAGGTTTTCAGCTTGCACCCATAACACATCACACAACACTGGAGCTTTTAAAGGCAATCCAAGCAACCACCATTTAGGCTAAGTACTCTGTGTGTATTTTCTTATTCTGATAATAATCCTATGAGGCAGGACACTGGGGAGCTTATGTGATTTCCTCAATATCACAGTATTAGTAACGATGAGAGCCAGGATCTGAACCAAAGTTTGTGCTTACAACTACTATACGACACAGTAGTTATGACTACGATGACTCTTCCAATGACTCTTGTTTTAACCAGGTTTTGAGTTTTGCTATAACAAATTTAAAATGTATCAATTTATAGATAACATACTGAATGGTGGGTATGTCTAAGAAAGACCCCCCCAAAGTTCATTTTTCAAAAAAAAAGTATGTTTGTGGAAGACACCCTGGGAGAGAGCTTAGAGTGGTCTGTGGGTCTGAAATAGTTTCATACATGAAATGGCTATGAGTCCTACAGTGAAATGGCTAGTTGACGTTCTGAAACCACTCAGGGAGCAAAAGGGATCACGTGATCTGGATGCAGTGGGGAAGAGGGGCAGGTAGGAGCAGAGAAGGCATGACATGGGAGACTGGAAACACAACAGGTGAGATAGAGATCATTCGTTCAATCACTTGATGAGAGAGAATTTATGGAAGAGAAATGAGGTTGAAGATCAGTGAAGAATAGAAATGGGTTCCAGAAGATGGGCCTGTAAGGCAGGGGCAGTGGTCAGCAAGGGTTTAAGCCAAAAAGGTTGTCCAGACTCTTAAGAGGAAATACACAGCTCACCAGCAGAAGCCAGGGAGTGAGCAAGAGTCAGCAGTGAATTCGATTCTTCTGCCAGGTGGGAGAAGGGTCTGCACTGTGAGAACCACAGCATGGACGGGAGAAAACAAACAGGAATGAGCAATCTCCTTCCGGGTGAAGGGCTAAGAGTTAATGAAGTCACGGAAATGGAGCTGGTAAAGGACAGCATGGTGCTGCCGGTGTTTTAATTGTAAAAACAGTACACAGGAGTTGTGGCTGGGTGTCTGAAGGCCTGCGAATCTGAGCAATGTAGGCTCGACACCAAGAAACTGCAGTTTTGCACAAAATTACACTGCACGTAGTTGATAGATGGTTTTGTCACCGCAGTGGAATCCAGTCACACCCCTAAACTACATGGAGGGTTAAATGTGGATCACTTGCATTCCGGGGAACACTTGGAACACAACTGATTTGGTTTTGGCATAGGGAAGATTTTTTTCATCAAATCCAGTGCAGGCATGGAACAAGGCAATATGGATATGAGAATAAGAAGGACTGTCCTTCCTGTCCTCTTGCGACAGACACAGACACAGCCAAAGTCTTCCTGGCGTTACGGTAGATGTATGATGACAGAGAGATGAGGGAACGATTCACTGAGCCATTCCTTCTAGGAGAGACAAGGCGACATGACCACAGCCTCTTGAGGCTGCTACTGGATTGTGGGAACAAAACAATGTCATTGTCGTAGGAAAGGATAATTCTCTGTGTTTGCTTTGATAGGCTGGGATTTGTGCAAGTCATTTTAAAATGGCATGAAGTTAATTCATTACAAATTAGAGAAGAGGGAGAATAAAGCCAGCCCTTTGCTTTGCTCGAGATGAATCAGATCTGACAGGAGGGATGTGTTCCCTCAGATTCTTACAGAACAGTTAAAATGCAGGCTATGTGGCAGCAGGAGTAGCCTCTGTCTTCTGTGAGATTATACAGCATGGTCACAGTCTATTTCTTTGTCCAGAATTAAAATCAGTTGGTACAGCACTGAATGTTGCATCATACCCCAGGCTACTTTTTGACCACTGTCCTAGGCACAAGGAAGAGATGCAATGGTCAGTCATAGACACTCTTCCAGAAATGTGGTATCTGCAATAATGCAAGCTATGTGATTGAGAGAAATAAATGAAAAATTTCTTCAGAAATACACTGGTACAGAGATTCATAGTATATTAATCAAATTAAGGGGCCTGTAATTTGCAGGAAGTAGAGAATTAAATTAAAAACTGTAGTAATTTAGACAATCCAGTTGAAACGATATATTGCCAGTTAATCGAACCAGTTGTGGCAGCAAAATACCTTTTTCTGGGGATACTTTCAGTATGATTAGTCATCCTTAATGTCATTACTAAACATTTATTAAAGTCCTACTATTTGACAGTCCTTTAATTCGGTATAAGGAATGTAACAAGGAAATAAACACAGTCCCTGTCTGTGAGGGCATTACATGCCTGACCTCTGCATTCATCTGTCAATACTCATTACAAAGCTGTGATAAAGATCCCTGGATTCCAGCTCTGCCAGGGAAGGGAGAGGAAACCCTATGGGAAAGAGGCTATCTGACCTCAGTCACAAAGAGTAAGGCTCGCCAGGCAGGCAAGGGAGAGAAAGGCAGGTTATGTGGAAGAAACGATACATAGAAAGACACTGGAGGAAAAAAGTACATATATAAGACTATGGAGATACGGCAACTAAATGCAATGTGGGATCCAGGATTAGATCCTAGACTAGAAAAATGACATTACTGGAAAAACTTGTGAAATCTAAATAAGTTTTGTGTTAACAGTATTATACCAAGGTTAATTTCGTTTCAATAAATGTGCTTTGGTTATGTAAGACATTAACATAAGGAGAAGTTGGGTGAAGAGTATATGGGAATTTTCTGTACTATTTTTGCAACTCTTCTGTGAGTCTAAAATAACTTAAAAAACAACTGTTTTAAAAAGTACAGGTGTAGTCAGACAGCTATATGTAGTTTGGTGTGGCTAAAGGCCGTGATTCATTTCAGTAGCAAAAAAGACTTGGGACTACCATAAACATCTTAAATAAAAACTCAAGGTGATTCTGACACCCGGTTTAAATTCCCTAGATTAAAGTACTACCAAGGAGGGCTTCCCTGGTGGCGCAGTGGTAGAGAGTCCGCCTGCCGATGCAGGGGACACGGGTTCCTGCCCCGCTCTGGGAGGATCCCACGTGCCGCGGAGCGGCTGGGCCCGTGAGCCATGGCCGCTGAGCCTGCGCGTCCGGAGCCTGTGCTCCGCAACGGGAGAGACCACAACAGTGAGAGGCCCGCGTACCACACACACACAAAAAAAGTACTACCAAGGAGGTGGCACTGACTGGTCGTGAAACCAAGCATTTAGATTTGGGGGTGAGTGTGAGAAGTCAAGAAAAACTGCAGGGTTCACCGCAGGAGAGGATGGAGATGGCATAAAGAACTCAGTTTTGGACAAGCTGAGTTTGAGGCAACTCTGGTGAACGGAACTGAAGATGTTCAGC
>NW_006797597.1:325942-331593 GCF_000442215.2 Lipotes vexillifer
TTCAGCAGGCTGGTAAAAGTTCTGGGCTACAAGCCCATAGCTGGCTGTCAGCAGCAAAGATGCGGCAGGTTAATCCACGGAAGTGCATGAGATGGTGTCCAAGGATTAAATCCACGATAGCACCAACATTTAAGATGCAGATAAGATATAAACTAATATATATATAGGATGGATACAACAAGGTCCTACTGTATAGCACAGGAAACTATATTCAATATCCTGTGATAAACCATAATAGAAAAGAACATGAAGAAGAATATCTGTGTGTATAGCTGAGTCACTATGCTGTACAGCAGAAATGAACACAACATTGTGAATCAATTATACTTCGGTAAAATTTAAAGGGAAATGATGCAGATGAGAGAGAAGAGTACTCAAAGGAGAAGAAAGATGAAACTAAGGTGAGCACCGTCAGAGACCATGGAATACGGGATTTTCAAGAAGGGTCATCAATAGTGTTTCATGCTACAGGGAAGTCAAAGAAGGCAAGATTTAGAAAGGGTCCAGTAGTGTTGGCCCCCGCGTTGGTGTTAGTGACCTCAAGGGAGAAACGTCATTTGAGCTGCGGGGACAGAAACGGTCTGAGGAATAAATGGAAGAGAGTGACGGGAAGTAGACAGTGAGTGAAGACTGGCCTTTCCTGCAGGTGGCTGAGACGCGAAGGGAAGAGGCAGTGTGGTAGCTATTACAATTTTGTTTGTCTTTAAAGAAAAAGGCTTGAGCATGTTAAAAAATCTGCGACTACTGCCAGAAGAGAGGAAACATAGCTGCAGGAGCAAAAGCGGACATTGAGAGGAGCAAGGTCCCAGGGGACTCAGGAGGGAGGAAGATCCTGAGGGAAGCAGGTGGAAGAATCAGCCTTGGAGGGAAGGAGTCTTGCCCCATCCCCTGAGACAGGAAGCAGGAAGGAAGGGAGGGAGGCAGATCAGTTTGCAGATGGCAGAGGAGAGAACACAGGAAGTTAAGGAAGTTCCTGTCTGATGGCTTCTGTTTTCTCTGTTAAGGACACGGGAAGTGGTGAGGTAGGCAGAATGGCACAATCTTGTCGATAGCTCTCGTGGGGACCGAGAGGGGGAGCTGATTAGTTGGCCTGCAGTGTGGACAGTCCTGCTTCTATACCCATCAGCCTGATGCTAACCTATAGGAACTGTATAATTCCCTCCACTAATTAATGTTTAACCACCTAAGGAGGAGTAGAGGAGGGGGCAATGTTGACAGACTGATCTAGGGCTGGTTTTTACTTCCCATGCAGGTACAGCAGAACTAAAGATTACGGGATAGTCTGAATAATAAAAAGAAGAAAGTGAAGTCAGGTGGGGTTTATTGGAGCAGAATAAGACTGAGAAATAGGTAGAGTATTAATAGAAAATTGGAAGGTTGAAAGGTTGTGGTCAGGATATCAAGAATTTATGATTTTTGATTAGAAGTGGCTCTGGATGATCTCATTCATCCATGCATGCATCCATCCGTGCACCCATGCATGCACGCATCCAGTATTTATTTAGCACACATGGGAGGTCCTGCTGGCTGGGGATGAAGGATGGCCAAGACAGAGACCACAGTGAAGCAGAACACAAATGAAGGTCGCTGGAGTTGAAGTGACCAAGAAATAAGAGGAGAGGGCACTGGACAAGTCAACCAAAAGGAGGAGACAACTTTGAACTAGGGGCTAGGCTGACTGTGGGAAAGGAGACAGCCACCCACCACAGCAGTCTCCCCTCTTCCTTGCTGGCCAGGACTATCCATACAGGTAGAAGGCAGTAACTAGGATGGGTAGAAAGTTGCAGCACTGTATGGAATGAGCCTTATAGAGGGCAGGGAAGCTCTTTACAAGAGGGTGGAAAACCAGTATCTTTAAAGGCACTGGAGCATTTAGAGACATCCAGACACCAGACACAAGACTTCAGAAGATAAGCCCTCTCTACTCGAGGCCACACAGGAAGCTCTCTCGGCAGGAGAGCCAAGGGTTCAGTTGAGGCAGAATGAAAGGGCTTCCTGCACGTCCCATTAATAGCCTTCAGTGTTAACACCAAGTCCACTAATGAAATTATCTTAGACTTTTTTTTTTTTGGCTTTGCTGTGCGGCATGTGGGATCTCAGTTCCCTGGCCAGGGATCAAACCTATGCCCCCTGCAGTGGAAGTGCAGAGTCCTAACCACTGGACCACCAGGGAATTCCCCCATCTTAGCCTTTTTTAGCCTTTTTTTTTTTTTTTTTCCTGTTCAGCTTCTGTGTTCAGTTTGGCATGCTTTCATGCTAAAATTTTAAATTTAATTTTGCAGGTGTTTACTATTTAATTCCTCTCACAGTGTGTAACAAAACAAGGGTTATATGACCCATTCTCCTATGCCCAAGCCCACGGTGGACAGATGTGTTTCGGGCTTGTCTAAGATCTACTGATCATGGTTACAGGGGCGTCTCTTTCAGAATAGTTGGAGCAGCATGCAGAGTTCTCTGGACAGCAAGATGGGTGACAAACCTATCAGTCTATCTGAATTTTTCAGATTCCTCTCATTTTTTTCATTTTACTTATAAATATATACATACTCTAGGAAAGGGTAAGTGGAGAGCAACTCAATCTGAGAAATCTACCTCAAAGATGGTAACGAGGGCAGAGGGGCTGTGTTGGACTTCTGTGGACTAGGTGAGGAACTGGGATATAGCATAAGAAACTGAAAAGTTGCAGGGAAAAAATGTGAGCCACAAAGGGTTTATGAACAAACTTTTAGGGAGCAAAAGTGAAGTAAACTCATAAAAGACTCTTGCAATCTAGGCCATACATTAACTTAATCCCTTTTCAACCAGGAAACATGATCATCCTCTATTTAGTTGACTTCTCATCTGGCCCTTCTCTTGCTCAGAAGCAATAGATCCCACTCTAAGGGATCAGATTCTCTACGGAGCAAAACCCCAGGCTGGCTGAGTTGGGTCACTTGAGCCATAGTGATGTTAATCAACAGTAATGAATTTGCAAAACTCCAATTTCTTTAAAGGTAGATTGTATTATTATTATTACTTGTTTATGCATACATCCTAGACCTGACGGTATTTTATTTTATTTTTAATTAATTAATTTATCTATTTATTTTTGGCCAGATTAGGTCTTTGTTGCTGCGCAAGGGCTTTCTCTCCTTGCGCCAAGTGGGGGCTACTCTTGGTTGTGGTGCACGGGCTTCTCATTGCAGTGGCTTCTCTTGCTGCGGAGCACAGGCTCTAGAGCGCAGGCTCAGTAGCTGTGGCGCACAGGCTTAGTTGCTCCGTGGCATGTGGGATCTTCCTGGACCAGAGCTCGAACCTGTGTCCCCTGCATTGGTAGGCGGATTCTTAACCACTGAGCCACCAGGGAAGCCCCTGACGGTATTTTAGAACGTACTTCTAAGAACTAAAAATCCTTCACTGGAATAAGTCAGAATGGAGACTTGAGTGCACAGCTATTAACTTTTATCCTCCTTCTTTGGATTCTCACATTATTCTCCTTAAGAGACTTGACTTTCGGAAAATGAATTATCTTAAGCTCATTATTTCAATCTCTTTTCTTAACTTGCTTTCCAGCAGGTAGCTGGCGGGGGGTAGCCAAAAATATCCCTACAAAATTAAGGAAGACAACAATCCTACCGGAATGCAGCAAAATAACAGAACTTAGTAAGATTAAATACTGTTACTAGCAAGTTAGCAATTCCAAAGACAGGTTTTGGGTTTAGCCATCAAACACTTGTAGATATTACTGATGTTCTGAGAGCTGAAAAGGGACTCTGGAAGCACAAAGTCTTTAATGCTGACTAATCAAGTTCTTTCACTTACCTTCCTAAAGCTGTAACATTCAGATTTTTGTAGATTTCAGAGTTCATCTCCATTGAACACCCCTCCAAACTTATTATCAATAATGTAAAGGTGAAAACGACCTTTAAAGGGAGTTTTGCCCTTAGAATTCTTTAGCTCCTGCCGTAAAGGATGAGTCCAGGTCCTTGCCACACTACTGACTATTAACTCTGTGAGAACCATTTCCTTAAAACACACTCAGAAGAGGAGTCCAGCCATTGTCACAGAGGGAGACTATCTATTTCACAAATTTTAGGCCCAAATTAAGCTATTAAACAGTCTTCAACACAGCAGCTTTTTTCTTGGCTCACCACAGGATTGAGTCTTTCAAACTAATACCTTACACAAGGAGCAAGTAGATTTTAAATCTAAATAGCCTACTATGAGCCACAGTTATTCTCTGTGTCATATCTACAAGAAGGAGTTAAGGACACTTTATTTAAAAGCATTTTTTTCTGTCTTTCATCAACCTAAGATTTCATAGACAGTACCTGTCAATGAATGACATGGAATATGGTTTATAAAGATCTGAGGCAATTAATGTTTCTTCAAAACCTTACCATTAACAATACTGTCAAGATTTTATGACAGAAGAATGGCCTTTAGTTAGATCAATCTCCATAATTAAATGGTATAAAACAAAGCTAAGTCCAACTTTCTGTCTCTTCTCATTTTTACTTTTGCAAAACAAAGATTTTAATGTTTTTAAATGACATGTGCCCACTAATAAAATCTTTAAGAAATGTAAAAATACTTTTGTGTCCAGGAGTCCCACTGGGTCCTGCTTGGTTTCAGTAAGGGCTCGGAGCCAGGCATTTTACACGCACTTACTCTCCCAGCAAAACTGAGTGCTAACCCTGACTCTGAAGACAGGGAACAGGTTCAGAGAGGTCACTGGGGCTGAAGCCAGGCAGGATTTGGGGGGCACTCAGGATCCTTCTGATGGAGCTCTGCATTTGAAGCCTGGATGCAGGAATTTTCAGAAGAGGGTGGTGCTGTGCATGACGGCTGCTTGGCTTGACAGACAGACCCCTGAGTCACAAAGGACACTTTGATGTCACCCATGGATTTCCCCGTATGCTGCACCGACACATGGCACAGTGTCCTACTTTTCAGAGAGAAGATCTCAGAGGATTCTTCCCTTGCTGCGATTGCTGAGATTTTAGAGGCTACTGCTCTCAAGTAGACTGAAGCTGGGAATGCCTTCAAGATGGTGAAGGAGTAAGACATGGAGATCACCTTCCTCCCCACAAATACATCAAAACTACATCTACATGTGGAACAGCTCCTACAGAACACCTACTGAACGCTGGCAGAAGACCTCAGACCTCCCAAAAGATGTCCTCAGGTGACCTACACTCAGAGGCGGCGCCAAATCCAAAGCTGAACCCCAGGAGCTGTGCGAACAAAGAAGAGAAAGGGAAATGTCTCCCAGCAGCCTCAGGAGCAGTGGATTAAATCTCCACAGTCAACTTGATGTGTACCCTGCATCTCTGGAATACCTGAATAGACAACGAATCATCCCAAAATTGAGGAGGTGGACTTTGGGAGCAACTGTAGACTTGGAGTTTGCTTTCTGCACCTAATTTGTTCCTGTTTTTATGTTTATCTTAGTTTAGTATTTAGAGCTTATTATCACTGGTAGACTTGTTTACTGATTTGGCTGATCACATCCTTTTTTAATTTTATATATAATTTTGTTTTCCTTTTTCTCTTTTTGTGAGTGTGTATGTGTATGCTTCTTTCTGTGATTTGTCTCTATAGCATTGCTTTTGCCATTTGTCCTAGGGTTCTGACTGTCCGTTTTTTTTTTTTTTTTGCGGTACGCGGGC
>NW_006797597.1:331661-352359 GCF_000442215.2 Lipotes vexillifer
CTGTATGCGGGTCTCTCACTGTTGTGGCCTCTCCCGTTGCGGAGCACAGGCCCTGGACGCGCAGGCTCAGTGCCCATGGCTCACAGGCCCAGCCGCTCCGCGGCATGTGGGATCTTCCCGGAACAGGGCACGAACCCGTGTCCCCTGCATCGGCAGGCAGACTCTCAAGCACTGCGCCACCAGGGGAGCCCTTTTTTTTTTTTTTTTTAGTATAGTTTTTAGCACTTGCTTTCATTGGATGATTTGTTTTTTGGTTTCGCTGCTCTCTTCATTCTTTCTCCTTTTTTTATTACCTTTTTTATTTTTAATAGTTTTTTTCTATTTTAATAACTTTATTTTATTTATTTATTTATTTATTTATTTCCCTCCCTCCCTCCCTTTTCTTCTGAGCTGTGTGGCTGACAGGGTCTTGGTGCTCTGGCTGGGTGTCAGGCCTCAGCCTCTGAGATGGAAGAGCCAAGTTGAGGACACTGGACCACCAGAGACCTCCTGGCCCCACATAATATCAATTGGCGAGAGCTCTCCCAGAGATCTCTGTCTCAACAATAAGACCCAGTTCCAGTCAACGAGCACCAAGCTACAATGATGCACACTTTATGCCAAACAACTAGCAAGACAGGAACACAAAACCACCCATTAGTAGAGAGGCTGCCTAAAATCATAATAAGTTCAGAGACACCCCAAAACACACCACCGGGTGTGGTCCTGCCCACCAAAAACACAAGACCCAGCCTTATCCACCTGAACACAGGCACCACTCCCCTCCACCAAGAAGCCTACACAACTCACTGAACCAACCTTAACCACTGGGAGCAGACACCAAAAACAATGGGAACTACGAACCTGCAGCCTGTGAAACGAAGACCCCAAACACAGTATGTTAAACAAAATGAGAAGACAGAGAAATACACAGCAGATGAAGAAGTAAGGTAAAAACCCACCAGACCAAACAAATGAAGAGGAAATAGGCAGTATACCTGACAAAGAATTCAGAGTAATGATAGTAAAGATGATACAAATTCTTGGACAGAGAATGGAGAAAATACAAGAAATGTTTAACAAGGACCAAGAAGAACTAAAGGGCAAAAAACAATGATGAAGAACACAATAAATGAAATTAAAATTCTCTAGAAGGAATCAATAGCAGAATAACAGAGGCAGAAGAATGGATAAGTGACCTGGAAGATAAAATAGTGGAAATAACTACCACAGAGCAGAATAAACAAAAGAGAATGAAAAGAATTGAGGACAATCTCAGAGACCTCTGGCACAACATTAAATGCACCAACATTTGAATTATAGGGGTACCAGAAGAAGTAGAGGAAAAAAAAAAAGGGACTGAGAAAATACTTGAAGAGATTATAGTTGAAAACTTCCCTATATGGGTAAGGAAATATTCAATCAAGTCCAGGAAGTGCAGAGAGAGTCCCATATAGGATAAATCCAAGGAGAAACACCCCAAGACACACATTAATCAAACTATCAAAAATTAAATACAAAGAAAAAATATTAAAAGCAGCAAGGGAAAAGCAACAATTAACATACAAGGGAATCCCCAGAAGGTTAACAGCTGATCTTTCAGAGAAAGTCTGCAAGCCTGAAGGGAGTGGCAGGACACATTTAAAGTGATGAAAGGAAAAAACCTACAACCAAGATTACTCTACCCAGTAAGGATCTCATTCAGACTCGATGGAGAAATTAAAACCTTTATAGATAAGCAAAAGCTAAGAGAATTCAGCACCACCAAAAAAGCTTTACAACAAAAGCTAAAGGAACTTCTCTAGGCAGGAAACACAAGAGAAGGAAAAGACTTACAATAACAAACCCCAAACAATTAAGAAAATGGTAATAGGAACATACATATTGATAACTACCCTAAATGTACATGGATTAAATGCTCCAACCAAAAGACAAAGACTGGCTGAATGGATACAAAAACAAGGCCTGTACATATGCTGTCTGCAAGAGACCCACTTCAGACCTAGGGACACATACAGACTGAACGTAAGGGGATGGAAAAAGATATTCCATGCAAATGCAAATCAAAAGAAAGCTGGAGTAGCAGGTCTCATATGAGAAAAAATAGATTTTAAAATAAAGACTATTACAAGAGACAAAGAAGAACACTACATAATGACCAAGGGATCAATCCAAGAAGAAGATACAAAAATTGTAAATATTTATGCACCCAATACAGGAGCATCTCAATACACAAGGCAAATGCTAACAATGATAGAAGGGGAAATCAACAGTAACACAATAATAGTAGGGAACTTTAACACCCCACTTTCACCAATGGACAGATCAACCAAAATGAAAATAAGTAAGGAAATATAGCTTTAAATGATACATTAAAAAACATGGACTTAATTGATAGTTATAGGACATTCCAACCAAAACAACAGAATGCACTTTTTTCCCAAGTATTCATGGAACATTCTTGATTTGCGACCCAAGCTATAATCTAGCTTGGGTCACAAATCAAGCCTTGGTAAATTTAAGAAAATTGAAGTCGTACCAAGTATCTTTTCTGACAACAATGCTATGAGACTAGAGATCAATTAGAGGAAAAGAGCTGTAAAAAATACAAACACATGTTGGCTAAATAATACACTACTAAATAACCAAGAGATCACTGAAGAAATCAAAGAGGAAATCAAAAAATACCTAGAAACAAATGACAATAAAAACACGATGACCCAAAACCTGTGGGATACAGTAAAAGCAGTTCAAAGAGGGCCGTTTATAGCAATACAGTCCTACCTCAAGAAACAAGAAACATCTCAAATAAACAACCTAAGCTTACAACTAAAGCAATAGGAGAAAGAACAAAAAAACCCCCAAAGTTAGCAGAAGGAAAGAAATCATAACGATCACATCAGAAATAAATGAAAAGGAAATGAAGGAAACAATAGCAAAGATCAATAAAACCAAAAGCTGGTTCTTTGAGAAGATAAACAAAATTGATAAACCATTAGTCAGACTCATCAAGAAAAAAAGGGAGAAGACTCACATCAATAGAATTAGAAATGAAAAAGGAGAAGTAACAACTGACACTGCAGAAATACAAAAGATAACGAGAGGTTACTACAAGCAACTATATGCCAATAAAATGGACAACCTGGAAGAAAAAAATGGACAACCTGGAAGAAATGGACAAATTCTGAGAAAAGCACAACCTTCCGAGACTGAACCAGGAAGAAAAAGAAAATATAAACAGACCAATCACAAGCACTGAAATTGAAACTGTGATTAAAAATCTTCCAACAAACAAAAGCCCAGGACCAGATGGCTTCACAGGCGAATTCTATCAAACATTTAGAGAAGAGCTAACACCTATCCTTCTCAAACTCTTCCAAAATATAGCAGAGGGAGGAACACTCCCAAACTCACTCTACGAGGCCATCTCCACCCTGATACCAAAACCAGACAAAGATGTCACAAACAAAGAAAACTACTGGCCAATAACACTGATGAACATAGATGCAAAAATCCTCAACAAAATACTAGCACACAGAATCCAACAGCACATTAAAAGGATCATACACTATGATCAAGTAGGGTTTATCCCAGGAATGCAAGGATTCTTCAATATATGCAAATCAATCAATGTGATACACCATATTAACAAATTGAAGGAGAAAAACCATATGACCATCTCAATAGATGCAGAAAAAGCTTTTGACAAAATTCAATACCCGTTTATGATAAAAACCCTCCAGAAAGTAGGTATAGAGGGAACTTTCCTCAACATAATAAAGGCCATATATGACAAACCCACAGCCTATATCATTCTCAATGGTGAAAAACTGAAACCATTTCCACTAAGATCAGGAACAAGACAAGGTTGCCCTTGCCCACTCTCACCACTATTATTCAACATAGTTTTGGAAGTTTTAACCACAGCAGTCACAGAAGAAAAAGAGATAAAAGGAATCCAAATCAGAAAGGAAGTAAAACTGTCACTGTTTGCAGATGACATGATACTATACATAGAGAATCCTAAAGATGCTACCAGAAAACTACTCGAGCTAATCAATGAATTTGGTTAAGTAGCAGGATACAAAATAAATGCACAGCAATCTCTTGCACTCCTATACACTAATGATGAAAAATTTGAAAGAGAAATTAAGGAAACATTTCCATTTACCATTGCAACAAAAAGAATAAACTACCTAGGAATAAACCTTCCTAATGAGACAAAAGACCTCTATGCAGAAAACTATAAGACACTGATGAAAGAAATTAAAGATGATACAAACAGATGGAGAGATATACCATGTTCTTGGATAGGAGGAATCAACACTGCAAAAATGACTATAGTACCCAAAGCAATCTACAGATTCAATGCAATCCCTATCAAACTACCACTGGCATTTTTCACAGAACTAGAACAAAAAAATTGCACAATTTATACGGAAACACAAAAGACCCCGAATAGCCAAAGTGATCTTGAGAAAGAAAAATGGAGCTGGAGGAATCAGGCACCCTGACTTCGGACTATACTATAAAGCTACAGTAAACAAGACAGTATGGTGCCAGCACAGAAACAGAAATATAGATCTGTGGAACAGGATAGAAAGCCCAGAGATAAACCCACACACATATAGTCACCTTATCTTTGATAAAGGAGGCAAGAATATACAATGGAGAAAAGACAGCCTCTTCAATAAGTGGTGCTGGGAAAACTGGACAGCTACATTTAAAAGAATGAAATTAGAACACTCCCTAGCACCATACACAAAAATAAACTCAAAATGGATTAAAGACCTAAATGTAAGGCCAGACACTATCAAACTCTTAGAGGAAAACATAGGCAGAACACTGTATGACATCAATCACAGCAAGATCCTTTTTGACCCACCTCCTAGAGAAATGGAAATAAAAACAAAAATAAACAAATGGAACCTAATGAAATTTAAAAGTTTTTGCACAGCAAAGGAAACCACAAATAAGATGAAAAGACAACCCTCAGAATGGAAGAAAATATTTGCAAATGAAGCAACTGACAAAGGATTAATCTCCAAAATATACTAGCAGCTCATGCAGCTCAATATCAAAAAAACAAACAACCCAGTCCAGAAACTGGCAGAAAATCTAAATAGACATTTCTCCAAAGAAGATATACAGATTGCCAAGAAACACATGAATGTATGCTCAACATCATTAATCATTAGGGAAACGCAAATCAAAAGTACAATGAGGTATCACCTCACACCAGTCAGAATGGCCATCATCAAAAAATCTATAAACAATAAATGCTGGAGAGGGTGTGGAGAAAAGGGAACCCTCTTGCTCTGTTGGTGGGAATGTAAACTGATACAGCCACTATGGAGAACAGTATGGAGGTTCCTTAAAAAACTAAAAACAGAGCTACCATATGACCCAGCAATCCCACTACTGGGCATATACCCTGAGAAAACCATAATTTAAAAAGAGTCATGTACCACAATCTTCATTGCAGCTCTATTTACAATAGCCAGGACATGGAAGCAACCTAAGTGTCCATCAACAGATGAATGGATAAAGAAGATGTGGCACATATATACAATAGAATATTACTCTGCCATAAAAAGAAATGAAATTGAGTTATTTGTAAAGAGGTGGATGGACCTAGAGACTGTCATACAGAGTGAAGTAAGTCAGAAAGAGAAAAACCAATACCGTATGGTAACACATATATATGGAATCTAAAAAAAAAAAAAGTTCTGAAGAACCTAGGGGCAGGACAGGAATAAAGACGCAGACATAGAATTGGACTTGAGGACACGTGGAGGAGGAAGGGTAAGCTGGGATGAAGTGAGAGAGTGGTATGGACATATATACACTACCAAATGTAAAACAGAGAGCTAGTGGGAAGCAGCCGCAAAACACAGAGTGAAGTAAGTCAGAAAGAGAAAAACCAATACCGTATGGTAACACATATATATGGAATCTAAAAAAAAAAAAAAAGTTCTGAAGGACCTAGGGGCAGGACAGGAATAAAGACGCAGACATAGAATTGGACTTGAGGACACGTGGAGGAGGAAGGGTAAGCTGGGATGAAGTGAGAGAGTGGTATGGACATATATACACTACCAAATGTAAAATAGATAGCTAGTGGGAAGCAGCCGCATAGCACAGGGAGATCAGCTCGGTGCTTTGTGTCCACCTAGAGTGGTGGGATAGGGAGGCTGGGAGGGAGATGCAAGAGGAGGAGATATGGGGATGTATGTATATGTACAGCTGATTCACTTTGTTATACAGCAGAAACTAACACCATTGTAAAGCAATTATACTCCAATAAAGATGTAAAAAAAAAAAAAAGAGAAAACTTTCGTGTGAACCACTGAACAGGAAGGAAAAAAAAGAAAGAAATGTAAAAACAAAGTCGTTGTTAATATTTTAGGACACCCTTCCAAGCATTGCTATGCACATATATACATGTGGACATGCATTTAAATAATTTTATAAAAATGTCTTACACTAAATGTATGCATATATAAAATGCTGTTTATCAATATATTATAAACATTTTTCTATGCACATAAAAATTTCCACTAGACATTATTTCAATGACTATGTAGTATTTCATTCATTATATGGATATAACTAACTCATGTATCTAACCAGACCTATGTTATTGGTAATTTAGATTACTTTCAAGTTTTTCCATATTTTTTTTTTTTTTTTTTTTTTTTTTCTTGCGTTATGCGGGCCTCTCACTGTCGTGGCCTCTCCCATTTGCGGAGCACAGGCTCCGGACGCGCAGGCTCAGTGGCCATGGCTCACGGGCCCAGCCGCTCCGCGGCATGTGGGATCTTCCCGAAACGGGGCAGGAACCCGCGTCTCCTGCATCGGCAGGCGGACTCTCAAGCACTGCGCCACCAGGGAAGCCCAGTTTTTCCATATTTTAAGGAATCTGTATTGATCATCGTTGAATCATGTTTGCTCACCTTATCTGATTATCTTCTCCCAATAAATACCAAGATGTGGAATGGCTGAGCCAAAGGATATACACATTTAAAATATTGTATTGCCAAACTGTCCTCCAGAAAGACAATACTGTTCACATTTCCCTCTATGAATGCAAGAGAGTGTTCGTTTCCCTTTAATCTTCTTTGCCAATTCTCAGTTTTAAAAGTGTTTACCAACCTAATAGGTCAAAAGATTTCCCATTCTTTATTTAACTTACATTTCTTTGATTATTCATATATTTATTTTATATTCTTGCATTTATTATTTTTGAATGGCTTGTTTGTAACATTTAGCAAATTTTTTCTATTTTTTTTTACTTATTTGTGATAACTTTTGGTAAACTGGGAATAGTCCCCCTTTGTAAGCTGTGTTGCAACCATGTTTCAGTTTATCATGTGTCTCTTAGCCTTGATTATGATGATTTTATCAATAAAAAGGTTTTAAACTTTATTTAGCCAGTTACACATTTTTTTGTACCTGATTTGTAACATTTGAGAGGCATCATTAGAAATGCCCTCTTTACCTAAACTTTCTAAAAATGTTCACTCATAGTATGCAGGCTCTTACAGTTTTATTTTTTACATATAATCTGGAAATTGCTTTGGTACAAGAAGCAAGGTAGTGATCCAGCTCTTTATTTTTCCCTCTAACACCTACTGTGGTCATCTCAACACCACTTATTAAATGGGCTATTTTTTTTACCCAGTAATTTGAAATCCACTCGTCTCCCTAACTTTCTTTGTTTTTTTCGTTCAATTTTTTTTAAATTAATAAATTCAAGGCTGCAATCATCAGGAGGCTGTGCTCCTTCCTGCCATGGCAGAGGAAGGATAAGCATTATGCTCATAATATGGTTTTATAATCATAACCTGCAAGTGGCCTTAAGCTGAAACTGAACTTCTTGGCTCAGTGCTATGAAAAACAAAACCATGGCATCAACTAGATGAAAAACATAAGATGTTATGCTTGGCAAGTATCCCATACCTCTTTAAGCAACAATAACCCTAATCATAAGACAACTCAGCTACTTAGGGTTTTTCTGTGGAGCTAATGCTTCCTGATGGATCTACACAATGTAGGTCTGCCCCCAATTAGATGATCTACAGATACCATCCTCAGCCTCCTTTGTGATGGAGAAAGATCATTGGGAACACCTGCCATTTAAACTGTTGATGCTCAAATAAATTTTCATAATGCTTTATGGATTATAATTCTGGGTATTCAGTGAAAATTTGTGGAAGGGCTTGAGATGATTCAAAGCTCTACTTCTGAGAAAAATGGTTCTGCCAAAGGCACCACAACAGGCCCCTGGTAGCGGAGTAGAATGATTGTCTGGGAATCAATACCAGTTGAACTCCTAAATGATCACATGGAGAAGGAAGCTCTGCTACTTGTCCTCCTGGCATTTTAAGTATATGGGTATCTCTAATTAGCAAGTAAGAATCTTGGTGTTATTCATACTAGTTTAGAGGAAGTCAACCTGAACTTGACTGGAAACTTAGCACCTGCCCAAAAAACACCCTCTGACCCACAGGTGAGAGAGCCCACATGGTGAAATACCATAAAGAAGTGATTTATTCTTCTAAATATTATTAGGAAGCTAATGGTAACCTTAGCTCTGCCTTTTCTGTGTGAAGATTTAATGGTATGCAGAGGCAAGATCACAAACATTCACATCAAGTACCATTAATGTCTTTTGGAAAACTGTAGCTGAAGACATTGGCTGTCATGTTACCCATATCACATAAAGGGGCCTCAGACCTAAAGGTGATATAAATAGATTCTCAGGTGTCTAGTGCATTTAGCTCCTCTGTTTGCTTTAGTGGTTACTCTGTTTTAAAATATTTTTTCTTTGTATTTTAACACTGTGAGTTCCTTTACGTCACTTTCGAAGTCTAGAGAATGTACGTGTCAGAAATGGAGGGACTTTAACTATTTTGTTCGCCACTATATTCCCAGTCACCAGAAGAGGGCCTGCCCTGCGGTTTGCAGTCAATGTGTTGAACAAACAACTAGAAAATAAACGATTCAAGAAATATACACATACATATACATACACAAACAAAAACTGCCAGGTGTGTTGTGCAGGGACACTCATTTTACTAGCAATAATCCAAAGGTAAAGAAAGTTTTTGTTTGTAATCTCCTTCATTCATTCAGTATATCTTCACCGTGCATCTGCCACATGCCAGAACCCCTCTGACACAGTTGTTGCTCCTGAAGGGCTCATATATCTACCAGAGTTAAGTCAAGGGATCATCAGACAATCATGGGACAATGTAATGAGGACAATGGTAAGAGGTGTGTGCAGATATCCAGGGAACTCATGGGAGCGCACTTAGCCAGCTGGAAATCCAGGGAGTAGGGGGCTGGGGCGTGGGGACCATTCTCCTGAATAAAGGTTCTGGCCAAGGTGCGCCTCTGTGGATGAGGAGGTGTCAGCTGCGGGGAGACAGGGGGAGGCAGGTGTGCCAGGTGGAGCAGAGGGAACCAGCAGGCAGGAGGTGAGGAACCAGAAAGAGCTGGATGTGGCTATGGCATCAGGTAGACGACCCGAAGTGGTGAGAGGTGAAGCAATAGGGAAGAGGCAGCCTGACACATGCTAAGAGCCTGTAATTTTCCCTCTTGGCAATGGGGAGCTTTTCAGTGGGTTTATATCAGAAAGGGGCCTGGTGAGATCTGCACCTTAGATGGGTCGCCCTGGCTGGCTGGAAAATGGACTAGAGGGAGATAAGGTGCAGGTCGGCAGGACTAGTTAGCCCAGGTGAGAGTTGACTAGAGCTTGGAATAGCATGTGCTTACAGAAATGGAGAAACGCAAAGGAGAAATATTTTGGAGAAGATCATGTACTTTAATTCTCTCTTTCATAGTTGCTAGTGTTTTTATTCTATACTTCATTATTACTGGTATTCTCCGATAACTTCTAAGGATCTCTTGTTTTGTGAGTTTTCTTTTTGTTGCCTCCTACACTATCCTTTATTCCAAATGTTTTTATGACAATTCTTGAGGCAAAAACTAGAAAGTAACAACCACTAAAGCTGTCATGACAAAGAACAGCCATTTCTCTGCTTGCTTAGTGAGAGCAGCAGACAAGAAAAATATAAAGCTGACCTTGCTAAATTTACTTCTGTGGGTATACAGATCTTCAGATAAAAAAGCAGGTATTGGGAATATTTAAAAATTTATTTGTAAGGTTTATCTAATCCTATTACAGCAAGGGAAAGGACTTTAAGGTCACCCTATAGACTTGCCCAAATACCTACACTTCAATTAAGATGAAAAAATAAATCATCTTTAAAATAGGTGTTAGAATATGACAGAATATAGAGACAATATTCGCAAAAGACACTCTCCCTGTCAGCAATCTTCCAGAAGAGTATCTTTGCAGTCATTTTTTTCTCTTTTCCACAGTGAGGATAAGACAGTGAGCTAATAATTCAGCCCTGTTTTTCACAGCTGCCCCCAACATCTGACTGACGTTACCTTATGCACAATGAGCTCGTGAGTGCCATCTGGAAGAGTCCTACCGTCTTCCTGCATCAGAGGGACAAAGGAGAAGCCAAACAACTTCTTCTCTCCTTTCTCCTTTGCTGTAGGGGAAAAAAAGATTAGTCAACTTTTTTGAATTAATTGCAGTATAGTTGATTTACAATGTTGTGTTAGTTTCAGGTGTACAGCAAAGTGATTCAGTTATATATATGTATATATATTTTTTCAGATTCTTTTCCCTTATAGGTTATTACAAGATACTGAGTATAATTCCCTGTGAAAATTAGTCAATTATTTAAGTGTATGCTTACACAACTGTGTTCAGATACATAGACTGTGACGATGCGTGATCGTCAAGAAATATACCCCCCAATACACACACACACACCAGCTCCTTTTACACAATGAAGAGCAGCTTTTATGATGGGACCTCTATGTACAGTAGCCACCCTCTAACCCCATATTCCTGCCTCATAATCTGCAAGTTACACTCCTTGACTAATTTGCTTCATGGGATTCACTATCTGAAATTATGGTGTTTTTTTTGTTTTTTTGTTTTTTTATATTTGTGGATTTCCTGTTTCTTCTCCTCACAACCTACCCTCCACTCCTGAACGTAAGCACCATGGAGGGCAGGATTCCTGTCTAATTAAGTTAATCTATGCTTGGTATCTCAAAGAATGCCAAGAACATAGTAGGTTCTCAATAAATGTACAGTAAACAAATGAACGAGTGAATGAATGAATGTGAAATGCAATATTTTGCTTACTCCTCCTGGAAAGGGAGGCTCTCAGCTCTGCTTTGGTCCATGACAGAACTCTCCCTACAGCCACATATGCAAACACAGAGCCCTACAGAAGCCACCTCCTTGGAATAAGGCATGCTGAAAAACATAAACAGCATTCTATAGTTTGATCAAAGTGATTAGTTATATATATGTATATATATTTTTTCAGATTCTTTTCCCTTATAGGTTATTACAAGATACTGAGTATAATTCCCTGTGAAAATTAGTCAATTATTTAAGTGTATGCTTACACAACTGTGTTCAGATACATAGACTGTGACGATGCGTGATCGTCAAGAAATATACCCCCCAATACACACACACACACCAGCTCCTTTTACACAATGAAGAGCAGCTTTTATGATGGGACCTCTATGTACAGTAGCCACCCTCTAACCCCATATTCCTGCCTCATAATCTGCAAGTTACACTCCTTGACTAATTTGCTTCATGGGATTCACTATCTGAAATTATGGTGTTTTTTTTGTTTTTTTGTTTTTTTATATTTGTGGATTTCCTGTTTCTTCTCCTCACAACCTACCCTCCACTCCTGAACGTAAGCACCATGGAGGGCAGGATTCCTGTCTAATTAAGTTAATCTATGCTTGGTATCTCAAAGAATGCCAAGAACATAGTAGGTTCTCAATAAATGTACAGTAAACAAATGAACGAGTGAATGAATGAATGTGAAATGCAATATTTTGCTTACTCCTCCTGGAAAGGGAGGCTCTCAGCTCTGCTTTGGTCCATGACAGAACTCTCCCTACAGCCACATATGCAAACACAGAGCCCTACAGAAGCCACCTCCTTGGAATAAGGCATGCTGAAAAACATAAACAGCATTCTATAGTTTGATAAGAGCTTACTGCAGTAGTATTCTGGAAGTCAGAAATGAGGCAATGAGGTTTTCAGATGCCTAATTGTGAATTACAACAGCTAGAAATGTCAAGGGTCACTGGCAATTGTTCATAGAGAAGGAAATTGAGATCTTACAATGTCAGGCAACCTGTTCTAGATCTCTTCAGTACCACTGCAGTTCTTTCCACACACCTTCCTTTTCTCCAAAAATGGAGAAAGCATGGAAAGAACCTGGTTTGTTCAACTGGACCCTCTCCTTGTATTTAGATGTGTAGGGCAGAGTTGCAGGGCTGGCAGCCATTATTGGCTGGACGGTTATTCTCTCCCACACAAGTGCATAAGCGGAGGTTATACTTGATAGAGAAGTCCAGCTTTGGGATGCAGTAAGACCCTCACTAGAGGTGTCAGATATGGTGATCCTGAGGATTAGACAAGAGGCTCTAGCAACAAACACATTGCTTCTGGCATTTAACCACAGGGACATGGAACCCTGCACAGAGAGTAGTAATTCTGGCTGGCTAGCTTAGGCCCCTAGCACGAGGACATCCCTGAAAATGTGATTATAGCAATGGTTCTTCTTTTTAAATCATTGATTTCAACCCCAGAGGTAAACTGGGGAAATATAAATATAAATATAAATAAAGTTAAACAAAAGTCACAGCAAAGATCTCTGGGAAGAGATTTCTATGTCAATGAGCTGCTGGGTATGGAACTTATGATTTAGGGGAGAAGACTTATTTACAAATAATTTTCTAAGTTGTCATTTTGGTGTGGTTTTTGGTATTCAATTCAGAAAGATAAAAAGAATCCAAGATGCATAAAATTAGCAAAGATAAGGAACAAAGCAACAGTTTCCCCAAATTTGCCTTCTGCTATAAAATAAAAATAAATACCAAACAAAGTTTAAAGTGCATGGCCTTTTGTCCTGAGCTATCAGATCAGGATTAATAAACTGAATGGACTGTTACGTATAATATGCATAACACGATACTCTTTTACTAATGAAAACCCTGAGTTCATGGATTCTACCTCCTAACTTTTCAATTCATTCTTTCTTGTACCTCAACTCCAACAATTCTGCCCCCTGGGACCCCCAGTTTATTGACCCATCCCTCCATTCCCCTCCACTCCAACTTCCCATTTCTGTGGTCCATCATTCTAATCACTTCCTTGAAAATACCCTCAACCCCTCCCCCCTCCACACTTCCACTAATAACACTGCACCCTTGTAAAATCCAATTTGTGGCTCATTCCATGCCTACACTAATCTAAGTTTAATTAATGTGCACTAACCACAAAAGCGCCCCAGGATAGGCAAACTTCCTACATTTACCTAATGAACTCACTCTTCTACTTTTCCAGACAATAATTTCATCCATTCTCCTCTCCTCTCAAGCCTCCAATACCTTGACACTTCCCGCACTTTCAGCTCATATAGAGAGAATTCCCACATGCCCTAGCATCCACCTATTACCCACCTGCATCTGTCTTCCTGTACTAGGTCTGAACTGCTCTTACCCAAGGCGAATTCTTAACCTTGAGCACCGGGTCCCCTGCTCCTTCCCCAACCCAAGGACACTGCTCCTACAGCTGTCCCCACTCTTCTATATCAGTTTCTCCTTTCTACTGAATGATTTCTCTCTAACAAACATCCTTTAAATGCTCCATCTGAAAAAAGAACAACACCAAAAAACCAACTTCTGGTGACCCACTTTTTTTTTTTTTTTTTTTTTTTTTTGCGGTACGCGGGCCTCTCACTGTTGTGGCCTCTCCCGTTGCGGAGCACAGGCTCCGGACGCTCAGGCTCAGCGGCCACGGCTCACGGGCCCAGCCGCTCCGCGGCATGTAGAATCTTCCCGGACCGGGGCACGAACCCGTGTCCCCTGCATCGGCAGGCGGACTCTCAACCACTGCGCCACCAGGGAAGCCCGACCCACTTTTTTTTTATAGTTACTGTCCCATTTCTCTGCTCACCTGTATTCTTTATAGCAAAGTTTCTCAAAAGGTTTGTCTATACTCACTGCCTGCCCTTTCCTCCAGCTTACTCTTTGACTCACTCCAGCCAGGCTTTCAACACCACAAATCCACTAGAACAACTTGTCAGGTTCAATGACCTCCATGATGCCGAATCAGGTGATAATTTCTCTGTCCTTATCTTATTTATCACTGGCACCTGACACATCTGATCAATTCCCTCTTGAAAAACTTTCTTCATTTAGTCTCCTGGATTCTATTCTTCCTCGATTCTCCTTCAACCTCACTGGCTAGTCCTTCTTAATCCACATAATGGCTACTTTACATTCTCCCCAAATCTAAAGGTGTCAGTGCCCCAGGGATCCATCCTTGGACTTCCCTTGCTATCTAAACTTACTTAGACATCTCACCAGTCTCATGGCTTTGAAAATCTTCGACATCTGTGATGTGCTGGAGCTGGCCTGTACTGGCTCACAAGAGCTGACAGTGTACATCTTTCCCCAACTCCAAGATCAGTGATGTCACGTTGGCAGCTTGAAATTGACCGTGGTGGGAGTATTTACCCCATGGAATCAGCAAATGCTATAATTTAGGGCTTCCCCTCCTCTCTCCATCACCCTGAGCACTGGTTAAATATTTACAGCGCATCACTGAACTATATGTTCTCATTATCAAGTTTAAGTCTTCAGCTTGGATCCCATTCAACTGCCTACTTGATATCTTGAATGTCTAACAGACTTCTCAGCCTTAACATATTTAAAATGGGATGTTTTGATTTTTGCTCTCCAAACAGATTCTTCCTGTTGTCTTCCCCACTTCATTAAATGACCACTTCATAATGAGGCCAAAATCTTGGGGTCAACCTTGAATTTTCTCCTTCTTTCACATCCAATCTGTCAATAAATCTGTAGACAAGAATCAAACCATTTAAATCTCTTACTTTGAGGACTGCACAAGCCTCCTAAGTGGCCTGTTCCCATCTGGCCCACCTACAATCTATCATCCATATAGCAGCCAGACTTATCTTCAAACTAAAGCCTCTAATGCCTCTTCTCACTCCAAATAAAGTCCAAAGTCCTTCCCATGACCTAAAAGACAATAGGGGATCTGGCTCCCCTGCTACCTCTCTGGTTCTCACCTCCAAACTCTCTCACTTGCTCATTCTGGCCTCCTTGTTATTCCTTGACAGTGCCAACCATATTTCATGGCAACCATGTTTCAACCTCAAGTGTTTTATACTTACTGTTCTATATGCCTGAAATATTTTTTCCCCAGATACCCAAAGGCTCACACCTTCACTTCTTTTATGTTGTTGTTGACACACCTCTTTATCAGAGAGGTCTATCCTGACTGCCCTATGTAAGACAGCAACATAGCACCACTGCTTTCTAGCACCGAACTCCAGTTTAGTCTTCTTCACTGTATTTAACACTACTTGATATATTATAGATTTATTTGCTCAAGTGTTGTCTGTCTTCCCGCTCTAGAGTGAAAGATCTATGAGAGGAGGTATTTTGTTGTGTTCACTGATGTATTTTCAATGCCCAGTAAAATGGTTGACATACCGCAGGTATTTAATAAATACTTGTTTCATGAACAAATATTTTAAAATAAATACATGTACACACAAAGAACAATTGGAAGTTCATGTGATAAAATGACTACACTGATTATTTGTAGGGATTTTCTTTCTTCTTTACATGTTGCTGTTTCTTCTGAATTTTAACAATGAACATTAAAAACAAAACAAACCCAAACCCTGTGGACAATGTTTGAAGTACAAGGACAAGATGGCAGAGATCTAACAGGTTCTACTGAAAATCACCTTTAGTCCAGTTTCCAAGTTCTGAGTTATAGTAACTTTCTCCAAATGTTCTTTCTCCTTTTTCTCCCATTTCACTTTCATTTTCCCCTTTTTCTTCCTTAAAGCTCAAAGCTCATATTAGGCCCAAGAGAGAATTTATAACAAAGATTGGTGGAAGGAATGGTATGGCACCATGGAAAGTCCTTTATTTTTTCTCACTTTAAATCCTACCCATGAAACTCTTCTAGGAATTTGGAAGAATGGTAAGACCCTGCTAGCCATCTCCCTGTATTCTGAAACATCTACAAAAGCATAACTGGTGGAGCTTCTGAGCTAATTCCAAAACGTTCCAAAGTCCCAACAACAAGACCAAGTACTTCTCCTCTCCCTGAATCTTGGGCGAGTTACATAGCACTCAGGCGAGGTCACCGCATATCTACTGGCAATGCCTCCATTCCTTTCAGACTGGAGAGGAGCCTGCTGCTTCCCCAATAATGTGATTCTTCTCTATCTCTTGATTTTATTTATCTATCTATCTATCTATTTATTTATTTATTTATGGCTGTGTTGGGTCTTTGTTGCTGCACACGGGCTTTCTCTAGCTGCAGCAAGAGGGGGATACTCTTTGTTGCGGTGCGTGGGTTTCTCATTGCAGTGGCTTCTCTTGTTGCGGAGCATGGGCTCTAGGCGTGCGGGCTTCAGTAGTTGTGGCGCACAGGCTTAGTTGCTCCACGGCATGTGGGATCTTCCCAGACCAGGGCTCGAACCCACGTCCCCTGCATTGGCAGGTGGATTCTTAACCACTGTGCTACCAGGAAAGTCCCTCTCTTGATTATTATACTGCTCTTGAAGCAAGATTCACCAGAACCTTCTCTGGTCACAATGTACACTACCAGAAGTGCACACTTCTGGGGCACAGGGAAAACCAGAAGATCCCTGGACTGGGGGCTGGTGGAGGCAGGGAGTGGAGGCTTCAGAGGGTGGTAATGAATGCAAAAGAATTAAAATAGAGACAACAGGAAATGATAACTTTATGGGTAAGTAATGTCCACATGAATAAATCCTGTAACGTCTGTATGTCTTGGGTTTTTTAGATCTATAAAATGGGGAAATTACTTCACATCATCTCTAAGACCTGTTTGAGTTGACATTACTTGATCCTCATTTGAATACTGTTTGAGGATGCACGGTGATGTAGATATATGCAAATCAATATGAATTGGAGCCAATCAGAGGCTTTTCTAGTGACTTCACATGCCTAGGAAAGTCCCCGAGGGTTCCCCTGAGCTGTCTGAGAGCTGGATCAGCTCTTGGCTGGAGAGACAGCAGATGGGTCAGGACTGCCTAAAACCACCTGAGCCAGTCAGGTCTTTACTGCTTCATCTTCTCTTTCTATCTAGTCTTTCCAGACTGTGAGAGTGATGAACTGGGTTTTATGAAAGTGACCAACTTAAGAAGAACCCTGTAGATTTCCATAGGTATTCTGTTTCCTTCCCCTCTTGCATCTATGTTTCCACAGAGGTTATTGGTTCTTCGAGAAGTGAGCTCATTCACCTCCCAGGACTTCACTCACCTTCGTTTCTCTCTTGTGGAGGTTTCTGGTTTGTCACACACTTTCTACAGATTAGCCCACACTGTTGTTTCAGCTCAGTTAGCAGACTACCCAGCACAACAAAGCCATGGAGACAATCCTGCCAAACACTTACTGGAACAATGCCGGAACTCGAAGCGGATGTGCGCTCCCCTGAATTTATCCACAGGGATAGGAAGTTTCAGTAGCTCGGACCACCTGGGACTGTTGTTATGATAAAGCACAAACGAGTGGTACTCGCTAGCTGGTGGCTCTCCAGAGCCAAAGGAGATAAAATCCTAATAAAGGAAATATGCAGGTTAAAGACAGCTTCATTTCAAGATGATGTGGGGAGGAGCAGAGCAATTGCTTTGCTGTATCTGCCTGCTCCCCAAATAGAACTTCAGGTGAAATTACCTCCTCAGTTCTTTACAGGCCTGTTTCTGCACTTGCTTCTGCTGACAGGCTGTGTCTGTTTCATCCTGAGGCTGGTCTCCCAGGGTCTACTCGGCTAAGAGTGGACCTCAGTGACATGAGTGAAATGGGCAACTGCGTGCCCAATTTGGAGTCAACTACATGATAAAATTCTCAACCTGCTACAGCCAAAAGCCTGTTCTGTGCCTTCTTGTAAAACTCACTAAACCCCGGGCTCACATGAAACACTTCTTCCATAAAGGAACCTGATATTATAACCCCAATTAGTAAGAGCTTAATCCTCATGCCCTATTTTGGTTAAAATGAAAATACATAGGATGACATATGATTTTTGTTTTGTTTTACCAATTGTCAAAAGCAAAAGTATGCCTCTTCAAAACTATGACAGATGAAAGGGGAAGAAGGAAATGGCATAAAAATGCTACATTTAAGGAATAGCTGTTATGAGGACATTGCTGACACAAACAAACTGTAAAAGCCTTTTTTTTTTTCCTACTTTCTTTTCTGAAAAGAAATTATTTTCATAATTAAAAAAAAACTACACAGGGGTGGAAAAGAAAAATAAGATTGGAAATACTGCAAATCAGAAATTAACTGATCTCATTAAAGATGAACCCAAAGCAAGGATGTGGAATTGTTTTACCAAAAAGAATCCAGCGTTAACGTACCTTCAAGGTCTGGCCGCTACTCTCTACAATGAACATCGTAACTTCCACATTTCTGGCCACACTCTGACACAAACAAACTGTAAAAGCCTTTTTTTTTTTCCTACTTTCTTTTCTGAAAAGAAATTATTTTCATAATTAAAAAAAAACTACACAGGGGTGGAAAAGAAAAATAAGATTGGAAATACTGCAAATCAGAAATTAACTGATCTCATTAAAGATGAACCCAAAGCAAGGATGTGGAATTGTTTTACCAAAAAGAATCCAGCGTTAACGTACCTTCAAGGTCTGGCCGCTACTCTCTACAATGAACATCGTAACTTCCACATTTCTGGCCACACTCTTTCCTCCTTTCTCAAATTCTCCCCTTTCTATAGTGATGTATAAATCATTCCGCATTTCACCTAGTAGGAGAGGAAAATTGAAACCATGTTATATATAGTAAAAAGTGTAATAAAGTACTCTGTCAAGAAAAACTTTCGTTCATAAAAAATAGTGTTATAGCATACATATAGAAGTAAAATCTACAATATTTATACTTTTATAAAAAGGTCCCCACCCTTACTACCAACATCCAAGAAAAGCAAAGGCCAGTTTCTGCTAGTCTGAATTAGCAATACTTAAGATGCACATTTAGGAGGACAGTACTGGGCCTGGGTAGGAAGGTGTTGTCAAATTTCACAATTTTCCAATATTTCCCTCATTTCATTTTTGAGGTGTGATTACAAAATGACAGCCTAGCAGGGGTGGCTCAAAGAAACCAGTCCTAATACTTTAAAGTCACAGCATTTAGAGAAGAAGAAATACCTAAATGGAAGAAAATGATAGGACTGCAAAGGGTACAGTTACAATTTAAATCTTTTCCAAAGTTCATGGATGAAATGACCTCACTACTGGAAGAATCCAGATTAGTGTTTATGAACACAGATGTAGAATACGTCAGTCATACAGACACACTTGGCTTAATATTTCTTGCCATCAAGCTGTAAAACAAATGAGAAAGGCCCTGGATTCAAACTGACATAGTCTATGTACACATATATCATCTATTTTTGTTTCTCCATTAGCAATTTATAAACTTGAATGCTTTTTCATCTTGCCCCTTTCTTATTACTGCAAGAAAAAAATAGAATATAATGCCAACTAGCAAAGTGAGGCAAACACGCTTGACAGCATGCTTTGATCTCTCCTGTAAGAATTAAATTAGGGGTAAACAGTGAGTGGATACGGACATGAGCAGTAAGTAAACAAAGTGTGACTAGAAAGTTTTTGAAGGTAAATGTTGGTGAGGTTGGCAAGGTTGAATTTACTTAACGTAGCTTTCAAACATGTGAAGGCCCAAAAGCAATATATTTTTTTCCTAATAAAAAATCTCTCCTTAAGAAAGTAAATCACCAGGCCTTTCTCGCCTTCTGACTTGGCCCACGCTCTGTCTGTGGAGTGTGTGTTTCTCTCTAAATAAATCCACTTCTTACCTATCACTTTGTCTCTCACTGAATTCTTTCTGCGATGAGACATCAAGAACCTGAGCTTCGAGATACACCAGAAATACATCTACACGTGGAGCAACTCCTACAGAACACCTACTGAACGCTGGCGGGAGACCTCAGACCTCCCAAAAGGCAAGAAACTCCCCACGTGCCTGGGTAGGGCAGGAGAAAAAAGAATAAACAGAGACAAAAGGATAAGGACGGTACCTGCACCCGTGGGAGGGAGCCGTGAAGGAGGAAAGGTCTCCACACACTAGGAGCCCCTTCGCGGGCGGAGATTGCGGGAGGCGGAGCGGGGAGCTTCGGAGCCGCGGAGGACAGCACAGCAACAGGGGCGCGGAGGGCAAAGCGGAGAGATTCCCGCACAGAGGATCGGCGCCGACCGGCGCTCACCAGCCCGAGAGGCTCGTGTGCTCACCCGCCGGGGGCGGGCGGGGCTGCGAGCTGAGGCTCGGTTTCGGTTTCGGTCGGAGCTCAGGGAGAGGACTGGGGTTGGCGGCTTGAACATAGCCCGAAGGGGTTAGTGCGCCACGGCTAGCCGGGAGGGAGTCCGGGGAAAAGTCTGGACCTACCCAAGAGGCAAGAGACCTTTTCTTGCCTCTGTGTTTCCTGGTGCGCGAGGAGAGGGGTTTTAAGAGCGCTGCCTAAAGGAGCTCCAGAGACGGGCGC
>NW_006797597.1:356858-366612 GCF_000442215.2 Lipotes vexillifer
GCAGGAAGGTTCCATGAACAGAAATGAGCATTGGAAAGATGTATTGGAGGAGGGATTCAAGGCAAGTGGAGGGGGCAGTGAAGGTAGACAAGACCAATGGTGTTGAGACAAGCTAGGAAACCATTGCTCTTTAGAAAGAATGAGACAGGGAATCCTGGCTCTGCTACTTACTGTCTGTGACCTTGGGCAACTTACTTAACCTCTCTGAGCTTTAGTTTACTCAACTACACAAATGCGAATATTACTTGACAAACTTTTCATGAGGCTTACATTAAATAGTAGTGGTAAAATTACCATTTTATCATTTCATGAGGATTACAGTAAATAAACGAAATGGCAAATGCAAAGAGGATTACATTAAATGGTAGGGGAGAAAGTGTGGCTTGTAGCAGACACTCAGTCTTAATTTCCTCTCCTTCACAATCTCTATCCTGATTATATGGTTCCAAAGTGCATCCCCAAATAGTGTTGCAAAATAATTAGCCATCCATCTACAGTATGATAACATCACTCCTCCATACAATCTGAATAAAGCATAAAAAGAAAAAAAAAAAAAAAAAAAAAAGAAAGTAAATCACCAGAAGGAACAATAACCATACAAATATGCCCACACTTGGGAAATTTCTCAAACTTCCTGACCAAAGTGTTTATAAGAAAGTACCCTAGCTTTCAAAAACATGGAGGAATACAAGTGTGCCTGGTCACCTTCCTTCATAAAGACCAACTTTTAATGAGAACATCATTTGCAAATGACTTTGGCTGAACAGGAAACAGATGGGCCATAAAAGAGAGAAACTGAATAAGTTCTAAAAAGGATGATGTCTCACCACCCTTTACAAAGAGTATATAAGGAATACATTAGTAGAAACAACTAACACAGTGGTCTCTGTCTTATGAATTTCTCAGTACTCTGACACAACTCATACAAATCAACCTGGAAAGGCAATGAACTTGGAATTCCAAGAGAAAAGCAACGTATTTCAACACATGTAAAATTATATGTGTATGCTTTGAAGGTTTTTTGTTTTAACCATACCCATTAAAAAAAAATTTTAAGAGAAAATGGTCCAGTAAATTTTACAAGTTTTCTAGTTTTTTTATAACCCAGTTCATTTAATTACTATAAAGTTATGATTTTATACATATGTATTCATACATACATAACACACATTCTCAATGCTATTTATTTTAACAATTACATTTTAGAATAAATAAGCTCACAAACTTTGTCCTCTGAAGCCATCAATTTCAACTTAAAACAGGTCTGCAATGCTAATGGTCTGCACACGTGCTGTTTCAACAATCTGAGAGGAAATTCTTGACAATAGTTTTCCTGCGAACAGACTCGGCAGGTAAAAACACAACACAAAAATCAATGTACTGAATTATGGTTTTCTCAGGGTATATGCCCAGTAGTGGGATTGCTGGGTCATATGGTAGTTCTATTTGTAGTTTTTTAAGGAACCTCCATACTGTTCTCCACAGTGGCCATATCAATTTACATTCCCACCAACAGTGCAAGATAATTCAGAAAGAGTCATGTACCAAAATGTTCGTTGCAGCTCTATTTACAATAGCCAGGAGATGGAAACATGAATGGATAAAGAAGATGTGGCACATATATACAATGGAATATTACTCAGCCATAAAAAGAAACGAAATTGAGCTATTTGTAATGAGGTGGATAGACCTAGAATCTGTCATACAGAGTGAAGTAAGTCAGAAAGAGAAAGACAAATACCGTATGCTAACACATATATATGGAATTTAAGAAAAAAAAAATGTCATGAAGAACCCAGGGGTAAGACAGGAATAAAGACACAGACCTGCTAGAGAATGGACTTGAAGATATGGGGAGGGGGTAGGGGAAGCTGTGACAAAGCGAGAGAGAGGCATGGATATATATACACTACCAAACGTAAGGTAGATAGCTAGTGGGAAGCAGCCGCATAGCACAGGGAGATCAACTCGGTGCTTTGTGACCGCCTGGAGGGATGCCATAGGGAGGGTGGGAGGGAGGGAGACGCAAGAGGGAAGAGATATGGGAACATATGTATATGTATAACTGATTTACTTTGTTATAAAGCAGAAAGTAACACACCATTGTAAAGCAATTATACTCCAATAAAGATGTAAAAAAAAAATCAAGGTACTTCAGAGCAGAAGATGTTAGTTAACAGTAGTAAAATTCCTTTGCTTCTTGGAGTAGGTGACACATGATGAGTGGCCGTGCTTACACACAGACTATAAAACACGCACTGATTAATGGGAAGTACAGCTACCTTAGAAATTTCTCATAATGAGTGATTAGCTTGTCCAAACCACATGGGGATTAACTGTCACGCAAAATGGAGAGTAAGTGTTTCTTGGGAGGGGACTTCCAACTCTCAGCTGTTGGAAGGACCGGCAACTCTGACTTAAGCAAAGACGGGGGGTGGGGAGGGGGGCGATGAGGGAGGTTTGCAAGGCAACCTGTCTCCCCCCTACTGTGTGCAGGCTGGCCCTACAGAAGGACAGGGGTGGGGGGACAGTAACATACTGCCAGTGCCAGGAAATTCTTTATTTGTGTATTCATTCAGCAAATATACCGTGAGCACCTACTATGTGCCAGATATTATTCTAGGCCCAGTAGATTCAGCAGTGAACAAAGCAAAAATGCCTTCCCTGTGGAGGGATTCTAGTAGGAGTAGGTCTTGAACAAAGAAGTAAAACACAGAGCACACTGAATAATGCTAAGTGCCATGGATAGAAGTAAGAGGAGATGGGGTGTTGAATGGAGGAGAGGGGGTGTCACATGAGAGAGGCCCTCACTAAGAGGATGAGACATCTGTGGAAGCTATGGTGTGTTTCCAAAGGGACCAAAATTAAAAATGGCCTTTGCTTCCCAAATGGACCCCTATAGCTGGTTTAGCTTATAACTTTGCTGGATTCTTCTCTCTCTTCTGAATTCAAATAAGCCTATAAAAAGGTAGGGTCACAGGAAGACTGGAATAAGGAAATCTGGATTCAAGTCTTTCTCTGCTACTGTCTATTCTCTGTGACATTAGTCTAGACAGGGTAAGATAAACCTTGGGGCCTCAAGTTTCTGTGTTATTAAAGTGGGGAAGGGGTAAAGGCAGAGGTAGGGATGCGAGAGGCAGTAGGAGGGCCGAGACTTTTATGTTATGCTTGCTGTTTCTGTGACTTACAAAAGAACTTCTGGACTGTAACACACTCATAAATTAAAACACCTTATACATATGTTTTAGTTTTCTGTTCTTTGTCACTCTCCCTGTCCCTGTAACCCTCTTTATCTTTTGCAAAACTTTTAGACGAAAATAAGATTTCTTTGAAAAGAGAATACATGAGAAGAACATTTCTCCTGGATGCCATTCTACATGTGTCCCCCCAGGAATCTGCAGCTTGCTATGTTCTAATACTGCAAGGTGCCACGTTTTGCCAAAATACGCAGAAGGATAAAGTTGAAACAAGTGCTAATTAAAGTCAATACACTTGAGGTTGGCTCTGGAGAAAACTAATAAGCCCAAATGGTGTTAAGAAAGCACCTTGGGTAATTAAGAGAGAAATCATAAACTAAGTATGAAATGGAGTCATAGCACCAATCGTGAAAAGCTACTTGCCTGACTATGTTTATTAATACCTTGCACATCTTAAATTTATTACTCTGTAAATTTGATGTGCTTGACACTTGCCTTTGTTTCACAGGCCCACTGACTGGGAAGCCTTTACACATGTGAAGGCTTCTCAAAACATCACTGTAGACAAGACAGAGATAAGGTCACAGCAATAGGAACAAATTCAAAAAGAGTTCAGTGACTACAATCAAATGGGGTTGATTTATGGCTTGACCTCAACAGGCAAGAGGTTTTTATCAGTAGCTGAAAATGTGATCCTTGATTCTGTCCTATGAATGAACTAGATAAAGGCATAGAGGACACGCTCATCACATCAAGTAAACCATTGTCCCCAGCCAAGGGGGCTAGTCCAGTGCCTTTTCTGTGCTAGATATTTGCTGTTATTTTTAGAACTAGAAAAGTTCCTGTCCTTCTTAAAAACAAAAGAACATACATAAAAGACTCCGGGTTTTTGTGAACGATGATGATGATGATGATGATGATGATGATGATGATGATGATGTTTAGTAGTAGATAGTAGCAGATAGACAGTAGTAGTCAGGTACTTTGCCAAGTGCTATAAGTAGAATATCTCATTAAATCCTCACATTAACCTTATAGAAAGGCCCTATTATTTCCATTTTACAGATGAGGAAACTAAAGTATAGAGATTAAGAAACATGCCCAATGTACTATCCGTATCTCTGCTTTACCCATGAAAATGTAATTCAATAGGATGACAACATCCATCAGATAAGCTAGTGCAATTCAGCCTTTGTCTCCAAAAGACTAGTGCCTTGAGCAAGGAAGGTAACAGTCCCACCCTGATTGGTCAGACCAATTATGAAGCACTGATTTCATTTCTAGGACAGAGATAGACAGAAACGGTATCATCCAGACCATAAATGATATGGAGAAGGGACCCATCAGAGGAGACATGAGGGAGACAAGAGAGTTAACTGAATTTTAAAATGTTGAGGTTACAAGCAGAGAAACTCAACCCAATGGATAGAAGGTAGAGGGAGACGAGTTCAACATGAAAGAGGTCATTTTGAGAGAAGATGTAAGATGTGATGGTGTGATCTTGGCCATTATTAATACTCAAGTACAAGCCGGAAAACCATCCTCAGGGACCTCAGGAAGACATTCATGCACTGGACATATGGTTGAGCTGGATGGCCCTTCATGTGTGTAAGCAGGCACCCCGCTACCTCCCCAAAGATGTCCAGGTCCTAATCCTGGGAACCTGTGAATAGATTACTTTACACGGCAAAAGGGACTTCGCAGATGTGATTAAGCTGACAATCTTGAGATGGGGAGATTTTCTTTGATTATCAGGGTGGGCTCAATATAATTACAAAGGTCCTTATAAGAGGGAGGCAGAAGGTCAGGGTCAGAGAAGGGGATATGATGAGAGAAGCAGAGGTTGCATGATGTTGGGCCATGAGCCAAGGAGTACAGGGAGTCTCCAGAAGCTGGCAAAGACAAGGAAAGGCATTCTCCTTCAGAGAATGCACCAGAAGAAATGCAGCCCTGCTGACACCCTGATATTAGCCCAGTGAGACTCATGCAAACTTCTGATCTCTGGAACTGTAAAATAGTACATTTGCATTGTTTTAAGCCACCCCATTTGTGACGATTTGTTACAGTAGCCATAGGAAACTAATATAATATGCCCTCCACACCTAGGCTTCTACTACTTCAGGGTACCTTCAGGGCAGCGGTGGAGGGGGCAGGGGCAGGGGCAGGGTAAGGGATAGGGGCGAGATTCACAAGCAACAGGAAATCAAGGCAGACCACACACAGGGAAAACTTATGCATGGGATGAAAAATTAACCTTGGATTTCTCACATAGAGTACACTTGAGTGAAACATATCTGTTCTCGTTTTTTCTTTTTTTTTTTTTCTTGCGTTATGCGGGCCTCTCACTGTTGTGGCCTCTCCCATTTGCGGAGCACAGGCTCCGGACGCGCAGGCCCAGCGGCCACGGCTCACGGGCCCAGCCGCTCCGCGGCATGTGGGATCCTCCCGAAACGGGGCACGAACCCGCGTCTCCTGCAACGGCAGGCGGACTCTCAAGCACTGCGCCACCAGGGAAGCCCTGTTCTCGTTTTTGTTTTGCTTTATTTTAAAAGAATACTCTGAGATGTTAAGCTTTTGAGGGGGTAGCTTTTTAATTTCTGTTTATGACTATCAAGCAAGCAATGGCAAATGATACAACAGCAGCTATGAAGGACCTTCCAGACAGTGGTGCACAGAGACAGGAGCAGGGATGGGCTGCCCTTCATACCCTAGGACAACGCATGCATTTCTGGTAGTGCCTGTTGGGGAAATCCTACACCCTTGGGCAAGTGGGGCATGTAAGCTTCATAATTTGGGGGCAGCAGGCTCTTCCCCAATGTGATCTGGGGCTGGGATCCAACCTCAGGGTGACACGCCTCCCCCTGTCTTTGGTCACTGTGGCATTCCTTGGGTGAAAGACCACCACTCCTTGGTGACATGATCAGGGGTTCAGACCTAAGCAGAGTAGTTGCACCTATATGATATGGAGGTCCAGTGACTTGGACTGGGGCGTGGTGAGCTTCGGTTAGATTTACGATATATTTTTAGGGAACATCAAATAAAGCAGGGTCCTACTTGCTTTCTCCAAAAGAATGATTATTTGAGGCAGTTCCATCTGGTGATGTACATGTCTCTATCACTAAGTGGTAAATAATAATAACATATATATATATTTAAAAGAATAAAATTATATATCTTCTTAAATGGGAGGCAAACATCTCTACAACATTCTTCTTACTCCAGTCTTATAAATCACTATCTAGTCAAATTTGACCAAATAGAAATTTGACTTATTTGAACTATTGCCTAAAGACCAAAGGAAAAGGAGGCTTACTCTGGAAAATACTTGTAAAATAAACTTAAACAAATCTGGAAATCACTATCACAGCTACTACTTCTGGCAACCATTTGAAACATAGGCTCTGTTCATCATCTTCAGTTTGAGCCTCTAGCCTGCAAATCTCAACCCTTCCCTCCCCTATCAGTCCACCACTTTTCCTTAATTCTTTTTAAGATTAGGAACTGCCAAGATGTATTAAAAGTGAATGCACTGGAAGGTATTAATTAGGTGTTCCTTAACAAAGAGGGATAGTTTTACTGGTTGATATGTGACAAGTCTCCAGGAGAGAGGGTACAGGTAGGGAAGATAAAGAAGGGAGACCATGATGATTGCCTAGAAAGAAGCATAAACTCAGAATAAGAATGGACCCTTAGGGTGGGAGGAGGACACCGCCTGACCTCCCATGACATTCCTGACACATCAGCCAGCTTTGTTCCAAAGTGTCTGATGGATGGAAACTTAGCTCTTCCTGATATTCAGCAACGGCTCGAGCTCTGCTTTGTACAGTCTGTTAAGACATTTAGAGCTTGGCTGTCCAATCCCATAACGACTGCCACATGTGGCAACTGAGTCCTTGAAATGTGACTTGGCTGAAAAGAGATGTGCTGTAATGTATAGTAGTTACCAGCCTTCAAAGACTTAGGTTGAAATAGTGTAAAATAACTCATTATGAATTTTTTTATATGGATTACCTATTAAAACGATACTTTGGATGCATTGGGTTAAATAAAATATATTGTTAAAATTAATTTCATCTCTTTCTTCGTACTTTTTTTAAATGGTTACTACAAAAGTTAAAATTACATTTGTGGCTCGCACTGTATTTCAACTGGAGAGCACTGACTGAAACATTTTCACTGCCCTCCCTCTCATGGGCTCAGAGGCCAGACCATGGAACTTTCTGTAGAGTTATTTGGTTCGTAGGTGGCAGTGATGGAGCTTCACAGAGGGTAACTTTTCTTCTTTGGAAACTGGGCACTCTAAGAAATAAAGTGCTGAATGACTGACCCTTAGCAACAGGAAGGGTTCAGAGGACTTCATGACAGGCCGAAAGCACATGGGCAGGTAGTCTCCTTATACCAGGTGACATTCCCGAGACCAGCCCATGCAAAAGCCAGAATAAGGGGAGAATCTCTGTTTACACGGTTTTCCCATCCCAAATAGAGTTTGGCATTGATGACATTCTGTGATCCTCAAGAAGAGTTTTGTGTACGTTCCTGTTAGTGTCAGGACCACAGATAATTCATTCTGCAGAAAGGCAGTAACTAAGTTAATGAAGGTCTTGTAGGTATAAACACGTGCTTCACCCATCCTGACCCCTATTCACAATACTAACTCTGAAGGACAAGTCTAGAAAAACAAAAGGAAAACAAACAAAAAACCCCATCATCCTAGCAGACTGTCAATATAACACTGGGATCAGAAATGCTGTTCACATACATTTTCTTATTGAAAACTCAGCTCAAGTTTTCATCAGAGCCACCAGTGAGAATTAACTGACAAGTCAAAATTCTAAAAAATAACAAAGGAAAACAAAACAATGGCTGTTATGTTTGCCAATGTAAAACATTCCATTGAGTTGTAAAGTTGCTTTCAGCTGTTTAAGTTAATACACACATCCTTCCCTTCTCCATCTAATTTGAAAGACTCAGAAGCCAAAGAAGAAAAAATGAGAGAAGAAAAAGAAGAAAGTGCTTAAAAAAAAAATCTCTTGCAGTCTTGGGCACTGCAGACATGATGTGTCTGGGAGGATTGATTCCCTGGTCAGCATGCACCTCGCCATAACGTGGTGTGGGAAAGGGACAGAAGTGAGACTTATTCCACAGAAAGCTCATTTTCATCATTAAAGCCAGACAAGAGCTGCATGAGCACAGCACACTCCAGACAATTATTCAGCCAGTGAAGTGTCATGTTGCTTAATATTTTTCCATTTCTCAATGATGCTGCTCAGAGACCAAGCTGAGGAATTCTTTTAGCAGCTGGCTGCATTCTGTTCTAAAATATGCTTTTTATATTAGATTTACCCATCAATTTGCTTCCCAGTGGGATGAAATTTTTTTCTTTTTTGTTAAAGAGGAAATACCAGCTATTTATAGCAACTGAAGGAAATAATGAATGGTTGCAAGAGCCACTGAATAACATGCCACCAAGTAAACAGTGCTGTAAACAGTCATTTTCGACAATAGTTAACAGAAGATGCTCAGGCAGACTGGGTCCCTAAGCTAGGTCAGACCATCTCAGGAAACTTTCCAGGCTGTTCTCTTAGGCTTTCCTGCATGAATGCATTTCTGTCAGGAGATCACAAAATGCCGCGACAGTCAATGCCAGTCAGTTTCTGCATCATGTTAGGTCTTTATGGACAACAGTCCTACCATCAGTCTCATAACTGCGCCAGAGGCCTGTCAGATGCAACTTCCATTGCTTGCTTTTTACACATGGGATTTAAACAGTGATTTAAAGGATCTCATTTCTAAAAATACTGTCGACAATTTGAGACTATTCGGTCTTTCTATTTTTTTTTTTCTTGGTTGTGGAAAGTAGGATGTAGAGCCCTGAGAAAGACTTACTTGGCATTTACTTTGATGGTGTGAATCTCCTTAACTTCTACCATTTCCACTCAGAAACAAACACTTTTTTGGAGTCTCTTTTGGTTGCTAATATAGATCTGATTTATATATACAAATAGAACTAGGAGATGTATAGAAATACATATGGTGTTTGCATATGGCTGCTTATTTATATACACATATACATACATATCTCTGGTGGAAAAATCCTCCAAAAAGGCTAACCATTGCTTAATAACTGTTCTTGCCAAAACCTGTAAGGATTTCCCCTAAGTGACTTCAATAACACTTCCACCAGAGGGTAAAATATTTTCTGTATTCAACTTCAGTTTTCCTATTATGGCCATAATGAAATGCAACTATGACCCCCACAAGTTATCCACCCTAATATAATAAAAATGTAAAGATTTTTTTTAAAAAGGAATTAAGTATCTCATTTTATTCTTAAGCATGGCCCATTTGAACTCTTTGAAGCTGACAATTTGAAAAATTTCTCAAGCGTCAAAAGCAGACAAAGTAGCCATATTTCATCATGTAGTGCATCCCAAGTCACTTACCAGGCATAATAATATTAGAAAAACCCAACTTCCGGGTGATGGATACTCCATGAGAAAATACTGATGAGTATTCCCTTCTGATTTGTTCAATGTCTCCGTGCAAGAGTTGTAGGG